>NC_083773.1:3447476-3464976 GCF_963514075.1 Conger conger | reverse complement strand
TTATTAAATGGTACATAAACTCATTAAAATCATGACACATCTACTTAGTTATAGTCATAGGCACTGCACTTTTCACAGAAATAAGAAGGACTTTAAAGTATCTCTTGTAGTTTTCTATGCTGTAGGTGGAGCAAAGGGCATTTTGATATTCGATAAATCTAATTTATCAACGGTCAGTTATACATTTTCTGATGAGTCATGACTCTGCATGGTGAAACCACGCCAGAACCAATAAAACCGCGAGACATCAATCTCACAACCAGTCGCACAAATGACAGAAATACTCCCCAGCATGCAAAAAATGAACTCATTTCCATAATAAAGTCAAGTTATGTCAAAATATGATGCATTATGCAATAAAACTATTCAGAATTTGTAAAATGATTTCTTAGAGGCTTTCGTGGGTCATTTAATTAAGTTCCTTCAGGATTGGAAAGGATAGAAAATGTGAAAAAAAATGTTTAAAATATGAAAGCATTTTAAAACAGATGTCTCGGCGAATGTGTCGGGTATAACAATGAATGACATAAATGCATAGGCCACTTTTGAACCGCTTTGAAATATAATAAAAGCTAACAATGAGCATATAAACCCTAAAAATGAAATCAGTTCTATTATCTGTCAGGTTGCATTGACTTTTAAAAAGCCTCCTTGGGCCTGCCGTTTGACTCAAACCCAGTTAAAAGCCCCACAGTCTGGTATCTGTTAAAGCATAGCATGTGGATGGGCCCCACAGTCTGGTATCTGTTAAGGCTCTGTTCCAGTGTGTGGATGGGCCCCATGTTCTGGTATCTATTCTGGCTCTGTTCCAGTGTGTGGATGGGCCCCATGGTCTGGTATCTGTTCTGGCTCTGTTCCTGTGTGTGGATGGGCCCCATGGTCTGGTATCTGTTAAGGCTCTGTTCCAGTGTGTGGATGGGCCCCACAGTCTGGTATCTGTTAAGGCTCTGTTCCAGTGTGTGGATGGGCTCCATGGTCTGGTATCTGTTAAGACTCTGCTCCAGTTTGTGGATGGGCCCCATGGTCTGGTATCTGTTAAGACTCTGCTCCAGTTTGTGGATGGGCCCCATGGTCTGGTATCTGTTAAGGCACTGTTCCAGTGTGTGGATGGGCCCCATGGTCTGGTATCTGTTAAGGCTCTGCTCCAGTGTGTGGATGGGCCCCACAGTCTGGTATCTGTTAAGACTCTGTTCCAGTGTGTGGATGGGCCCCATGGTCTGGTATCTGTTAAGGCTCTGCTCCAGTGTGTGGATTACATTACATTACATTATTGGCATTTGGCAGACGCTCTTATCCAGAGCGACGTACAACAAAGTGCATACCCATAACCAGGGATAAGTGCGCTGAAAGACCCTAGAGGGAAGTACAATTTCAACTGGATGGGCCCCACAGTCTGGTAGTGAATCAGGGCAGGGGCAGGGGCAACAGTGGCCGGCATTGGGGCGGGGTATTCATCATTTCCTGTCCCATCACCCAGGGAGGGAGAGACTCAATCGGAGCCTGGGTGCACGGCATCCGAAAGCTCACCGCCGCCCCCTGCTGGTCAGCAGCGAGGCAGCCTGCTCTCCCCAGCGCCTCCCTCCAGATCCTCCAGCGCAGCGTTACAATAAGCGGCGGCTTAATGTTACACGTTTCGGGGGAGAGCACGTGCCTGTCTGCATTCGGCGAAATTAATAGCGAAGGTTGTTGCGATGAGTACGGCCGGTCAGTATGACGGGGCATGCCCGATTTGGAGAAGACAGGGGGGAGAAATCATTAAAAAGCCTTCCCTGGGCCCACAAATAAATTGATTAAAGCTTATATAATGCAATAAGTATGAGTCACCCTCCCCCATTTTTAATTACACATCAAGTCAATTTTTGAATTGACAGTGAATTCCCTTTGGTGGCTGTTATCGCTGGTAAAGAGGCGTGCATAGCAATGATATGGTTTATTTTAATATTCATGTTTAATGCTAAATTAATTTATAGCTTTGTTACATGATATTCTAATTATTTGTGTCTGAATCCACGCCATTAAGTCCTGATTATATATACAGTGTCCTCCATAATGTATGGGACAATTTATTTTCTTGATTCTGCTCTAGTAGTCCACAAGTTTACATTTGTAATCAAATGATTCACGTGTGAAAGGCTGTTGAACGCATTTCAAGTTCTTGCATATTTTTTATGCGGCTCAAGAGGGTAAATAATCACTCAAATCATGAAAAGAGTAGTAATTGAGAAAAATGAAGCACTTGTTAGAATTGTGGGATTTCAGCCTTGGCTGAGAGGAGAGGAGAGGAGAGGAGAGGAGAGGAGAGGAGAGGAGAGGAGAGGCTGCTGACACTCTTGACCGCAGGAGTGCCCCTGAGAAGCACTGAGTTATACAACACAAAGCCTCCATTATTCTGGTTAATGACAGTGAAGCAGATCATTCATTACTTTCCCTTAAAAAGAGTAAATTACTGTTAATGTACTTTCTATCTGAGGTGTTCATTGACAGCCAGTCAACCATTTACTGCAAAACAAAACAAGAAATTGTGAGATACGGTTTCTTTAATTAATTGAATTACTTTATTTACATTATTACATTATTGGCATTTGGCAGACGCTCTTATCCAGAGCGACGTACAGTTGATTAGACTAAGCAGGAGACAATCCTCCCCTGGAGCAATGCAGGGTCAAGGGATTAGAACCACCGACCTTGCGCGTCCCAGTCCTGTACCTAAACCACTACGCTACAGGTCCCAGTCCTGTACCTAAACCACTACACTACAGGCCGCCCTGATTTATGTTCGGCGGAAACAAATAGTGGCCGTAGTGTGTTTTTCAGTTTGGCAGTCACACGCCTGGCCTTCGCGGGAGGTGAGAAAGTCGCAGTAATATTCCCACGGTGCCTCCAGCCCCACGCTGACATGGGCCCATTGATCACCTTCAGGAAGAAGGAGCGGCCATACCCCCCGATATTACTTCCCCTTGCCATTTCAGACAATAACAGAGAATAATCTGCCCCTTTCTGAAGGGGATAATTAATTTATACACCCCTACAAATAAATGTGTACTCGCCGAAAGGTCATTAGTTACATCACTGTCTGGGGACTTTTGTCAGGGCCTGTGTGGGTGGCGAGATTTCTATCATATGGCAGACTGAATTAACTAAATGTCCTCAGTTGCCAAGGGGCAGCAGTCTTGCAGGGGGGGGAAATTATTTCAATTTGGCCAAACCCTCCTCCCCTCCCCGTCTAGAAATAGAGCTTCTATTTACAATAGTTGATCTCACAACGTATCTCTCTTAAAATTGTGACATGGGAATTATGATCCTTTCGTGGTCCAGACAGACGGAGGGGAAACCACAGCGGGTATGTGACTGCACGGCAACTGTTGTCCTAACATCAGTCTGGTTGACAAACAAGAACCGTGGCGGTATCCTCCACCGCTCACAAATCATAATAAAATTGTAGCGAATACACCCAAGAAACAACTCACAATGAAATTTTATCACCAGTAGCAGCTCTGTAATGGCGCTGTGGGTGAGCTCCCTGCTCTCAGAGTGCTGCCGCCCAGGGCTAGCATTCAGAGAGAGTCTGAGAGGGGGAGCACTGAGCTATGGTCGGGTCATCTGTACCCCAAACTCCAACTGTTATGAGGTGAAAGGAGACGCTTCATGAACGTTCGGTAGTCCCTGCTCTGAATCACAGAGGTTGATGCACTGTGATAAACTCACGCGGGTTTATTTTTGATGCAGGTCCTCTTCATAAGAGGTTCTGCTAAATGAATGTAATGCAATGCGATGTGATGGTGTAGCTGCTCTCATGTATGACCACTGTGTTAGGCTCGGTGTTCAGCTCTTTAGCTGACGCTCATGGGTTGTATGTATGGCAGAGACGTATTCTCATACCCTTATGGGAGAAATATGAGGCCTGTGTCTGTGTTGTTAAAAAAAATTTAACTGAACTCAACTTTTCCTTTCTACTTGCTTTCATTAAGTGCTGTACACCCAGTGAGCACTTTTGACTTATTAAGTCTCCAGCTGCTGTAGCCTATCCACTTAGAGATCTGATGCATTGTGTGTTCAGAGATGCTCTTCTCCACACCACTGTTGTAATGTGTGGTTATTTATGTTACTGTCACCTTCCTGTCAGCTTTGGCCAGTCTGGCCCTTCTCCTCTGACCTCTCTCATTAACTGCTGGATTTTTTTATTTATTTTATTTATTTTGCACCATTCTCTGCAAACCCTAGAGACTGTTGTGCATGAAAATCCCAGGAGATCAGCAGTTTCTTAGATACTCAAAGCAAACTGTTTGGCACCAACAATCTTTCCACGGTCAAAGTCACTTAGATCACATTTCCTCGAGCCTTCTGACATTCGAAAAACAGCTGAACCTTTTGACCACGTCTGCATGCTGTTATGCTTTTAGTTGCTGCCACATGATTGGCTGATTAAATATTTGCATTAAATGGTCAATGGTAAATGGCTGGCATTTATATAGCGCCTTTATCCAAAGCGCTGTACAACTGATGCTTCTCATTCACCCATTCATACACACACACACATTCATACACACACCCTCACACCGACGGTCATTGGCTGCCATGCAAGGCAGATCTACAACAAGCTGGTGTACAGGTCTACCTAATAAAGTGATCACTGAGTGTACGCACACATCTCAAAGCAAACTGGTACAAACGTGGCACACTGTACTGCAATCTAAACATTTTCCTGATTATGAAATAGTGCGAACACCCAGTCTACCTGGCCACACAGGTGGCAGGTGGTATTTTTAAAATGAATGCGTTTTCATTTCATGAATTGCTTTGTGGCTCGAAAACATTAGAGTGAGGCGGTTTCTACAGCCACACAGGTGGACACAGAAAAGTTGTTTTGCAAATCCATGGTGCTCAGTGTTTATGAATCTGAAAACCCCTCCTGGGTAGCCCCTGAAGCTAAAGCAAATCCTGGGTGTGGTGACTCACTCTCATACTCTCATTCTCTCTTTCTCTAGCTCTCTCTCTCTCCCCCTCTCCCTCTCTCACTCTCTCACTCACTCTCTCACTCTCTCACTCTCTCACTCTCTCACTCTCTCACTCTCTCTCTCTCTCTCTCTCACTCTCTCTCCCTCTCTCCCTCTCTCCCTCTCACTCTCTCTCTCTCTCCCTCTCTCCCTCTCTCCCTCTCTCCCTCTCTCTCACTCTCTCACTCTCTCACTCTCTCCCTCTCTCTCCCTCTCTCTCTCTCCCTCTCTCTCCCCCTCTCTCTCCCCCTCTCCCCCTCTCTCGTTCCACAGTCGGTGGTGAAGCCCTGACCACAGCCGTGCGGGTGGTATCCAGGCTGGGGCGAGGTGATGCATAATTGGCGGTATCACCAGCCTGGGAATGTCCTCCTGCACCGGCTGTGCGTGAAATGGCACCCTCTGGCACCGCCACTCGCGCGGAGAGAGACGCAGCAGCTGGCTTCATGAGCCGAGGAGCCTGGGAGCCGGTCTGTCTCCGTTCTCACAGGCCACCGCAGCGATGGCTGCGGCCTACACCCACTATCTGCCACCCCGGTTTGGGTGAAATGTTGAGTAATAACAATAATCATCATCATCATCATCATCATCGTCATCGTCAGATATCAAAGCTGATTTAAAAAAAAAAAACTGAATCAAGAAAAAGGCTTGAATTGGATTGAGGCAGTCTCTGTTGCCACGGAAACTCCTTTTGCCAACCGACATCCCGCTCCCTTTTGGAGGACATCTTTATTATCGTGCTGAAATAGACATAGTAATAGTGAAAATATGTTTTCATAATCACAGGGCCCGGGCTCCCCTACCGCCCGTCGTTCCCCTTCCGTTCTTCCCCGCAGAATTCGTACAATCGCACCTGACCCTGAACGTCCTGCATAAAACACGTCATCACATCGTGCACGTTGTACATTACTCACACTTTGTGTAAACCTCAGCCCCACAGGTATGACTGCTCCAAACGAGGGGGACATCAACAATATTCAAATGACATCAAAAATACTGTATGAACCAAATAAAGACAAGCTCTTATGAAAAACATCTTGTGTGTGATCGACGCTCCTTTCCACTGCCATTATGGGATTCTCGAGAGCAGCTGTTCATATCTCCTCTGGTTTAGAGAGGCCTTATACCAGGAAAGGCCGTTCTGCTGTAAGCATGGGTCTTGTTATTATTATCATCAACCCTTACTCATACAGGGTAAGTTGGCTGAGCACGTGCGCTCTTTTGCACCGAGTGGCCTAACCTGCATGTCTTTGGACTGTGGGAGGAAACCGGAGTACCCGGAGGAAACCCACGCAGACACGGGGAGAACGTGCTAAACCTGCGCGTACCTTCTTGCTGTGAGGCGATCCACGGTGCCACCACGCCACCCCAGTTTAGCGGCGTAGCGGCGTTTACCGTGGAATGCAAACTATGGAGTTATTACACCGTTATTGAGCAGTTATTTCATCATTACCTTCGCCAGTGAAATATCACAGGTGTGTAAACTGAGAGGACTAATACTCTGGGGCTATCATACTGAGAGGACTAATACTCTGGGGCTATCATACTGAGAGGACTAATACTCTGGGGCTATCATACTGAGAGGACTAATACTCTGGGGCTATCATACTGAGAGGACTAATACTCTGGGGCTATCATACTGAGAGGACTAATACTCTGGGGCTATCATACTGAGAGCACTAATACTCTGGGGCTATCATACTGAGAGGACTAATACTCTGGGGCTATCACACTGAGAGGACTAATACTCTGGGGCTATCATACTGAGAGGACTAATACTCTGGGGCTATCATACTGAGAGGACTAATACTCTGGGGCTATCATACTGAGAGGACTAATACTCTGGGGCTATCAGACTGAAATTACTAATACTCTGGGGATATCAGACTGAAATTACTAATACTCTGGGGCTATCAGACTGAGAGGACTAATACTCTGGGGCTATCATACTGAGAGGACTAATACTCTGGGGCTATCATACTGAGAGGACTAATACTCTGGGGCTATCATACTGAGAGGACTAATACTCTGGGGCTATCATACTGAGAGGACTAATACTCTGGGGCTATCAGACTGAAATTACTAATACTCTGGGGCTATCAGACTGAGAGGACTAATACTCTGGGGCTATCAGACTGAGAGGACTAATACTCTGGGGCTATCATACTGAGAGGACTAATACTCTGGGGCTATCAGACTGAAATTACTAATACTCTGGGGCTATCAGACTGACAGGACTAATACTCTGGGGCTATCATACTGAGAGGACTAATACTCTGGGGCTATCAGACTGAAATTACTAATACTCTGGGGCTATCAGACTGACAGGACTAATACTCTGGGGCTATCAGACTGACAGGACTAATACTCTGGGGCTATCATACTGACAGGACTAATACTCTGGGGCTATCATACTGAGAGGACTAATACTCTGGGGCTATCATACTGAGAGGACTAATACTCTGGGGCTATCATACTGAGAGGACTAATACTCTGGGGCTATCATACTGAGAGGACTAATACTCTGGGGCTATCATACTGAGAGGACTAATACTCTGGGGCTATCATACTGAGAGTACTAATACTTTGGGGCTATCATACTGAGAGGACTAATACTCTGGGGCTATCATACTGAGAGGACTAATACTCTGGGGCTATCATACTGAGAGGAATAATACTCTGGGGCTATCATACTGAGAGGACTAATACTCTGGGGCTATCATACTGAGAGGACTAATACTCGGGTGCTATCAGACTGAAATTACTAATACTCTGGGGCTATCAGACTGAAATTACTAATACTCTGGGGCTATCAGACTGAGAGGACTAATACTCTGGGGCTATCATACTGAGAGGACTAATACTCTGGGGCTATCATACTGAGAGGACTAATACTCTGGGGCTATCATACTGAGAGGACTAATACTCTGGGGCTATCATACTGAGAGGACTAATACTCTGGGGCTATCAGACTGAAATTACTAATACTCTGGGGCTATCAGACTGAGAGGACTAATACTCTGGGGCTATCAGACTGAGAGGACTAATACTCTGGGGCTATCATACTGAGAGGACTAATACTCTGGGGCTATCAGACTGAAATTACTAATACTCTGGGGCTATCAGACTGACAGGACTAATACTCTGGGGCTATCATACTGAGAGGACTAATACTCTGGGGCTATCAGACTGAAATTACTAATACTCTGGGGCTATCAGACTGACAGGACTAATACTCTGGGGCTATCAGACTGACAGGACTAATACTCTGGGGCTATCATACTGAGAGGACTAATACTCTGGGGCTATCATACTGAGAGGACTAATACTCTGGGGCTATCATACTGAGAGGACTAATACTCTGGGGCTATCATACTGAGAGGACTAATACTCTGGGGCTATCATACTGAGAGGACTAATACTCTGGGGCTATCAGACTGAAATTACTAATACTCTGGGGCTATCAGACTGACAGGACTAATACTCTGGGGCTATCAGACTGACAGGACTAATACTCTGGGGCTATCATACTGACAGGACTAATACTCTGGGGCTATCATACTGAGAGGACTAATACTCTGGGGCTATCATACTGAGAGGACTAATACTCTGGGGCTATCATACTGAGAGGACTAATACTCTGGGGCTATCATACTGAGAGGACTAATACTCTGGGGCTATCATACTGAGAGGACTAATACTCTGGGGCTATCATACTGAGAGCACTAATACTCTGGGGCTATCACACTGAGAGGACTAATACTCTGGGGCTATCATACTGAGAGGACTAATACTCTGGGGCTATCATACTGAGAGGACTAATACTCTGGGGCTATCATACTGAGAGGACTAATACTCTGGGGCTATCAGACTGAAATTACTAATACTCTGGGGCTATCAGACTGAAATTACTAATACTCTGGGGCTATCAGACTGAGAGGACTAATACTCTGGGGCTATCATACTGAGAGGACTAATACTCTGGGGCTATCATACTGAGAGGACTAATACTCTGGGGCTATCATACTGAGAGGACTAATACTCTGGGGCTATCAGACTGAAATTACTAATACTCTGGGGCTATCAGACTGAGAGGACTAATACTCTGGGGCTATCAGACTGAGAGGACTAATACTCTGGGGCTATCATACTGAGAGGACTAATACTCTGGGGCTATCAGACTGAAATTACTAATACTCTGGGGCTATCAGACTGACAGGACTAATACTCTGGGGCTATCATACTGAGAGGACTAATACTCTGGGGCTATCAGACTGAAATTACTAATACTCTGGGGCTATCAGACTGACAGGACTAATACTCTGGGGCTATCAGACTGACAGGACTAATACTCTGGGGCTATCATACTGACAGGACTAATACTCTGGGGCTATCATACTGAGAGGACTAATACTCTGGGGCTGTCATACTGACAGGACTAATACTCTGGGGCTATCATACTGAGAGGACTAATACTCTGGGGCTATTAGACTGAAAGGACTAATACTCTGGGGCTATTAGACTGAAAGGACTAATACTCTGGGGCTATCATACTGAGAGGACTAATACTCTGGGGCTATTAGACTGAAAGGACTAATACTCTGGGGCTATTAGACTGAAAGGACTAATACTCTGGGGCTATCATACTGAGAGGACTAATACTCTGGGGCTATCATACTAAGAGAACTAATACTCTGGGGCTATCATACTGAGAGGACTAATACTCTGGGGCTATTAGACTGAAAGGACTAATACTCTGGGGCTATTAGACTGAAAGGACTAATACTCTGGGGCTATCATACTGAGAGGACTAATACTCTGGGGCTATTAGACTGAAATGACTAATACTCTGGGGCTATTAGACTGAAAGGACTAATACTCTGGGGCTATCATACTGAGAGGACTAATACTCTGGGGCTATCATACTAAGAGAACTAATACTCTGGGGCTATCATACTGAGAGGACTAATACTCTGAGGCTATCATACTGAAATGACTAATCCTCTGGGGCTATCAGACTGAAAGAACTAATACTCTGGGTCTATCAGACTGATATAAAGGACTAACACTGAAGTATTCAGGAGGGGGAAAATGTAAAAAACATTAATAACAAAAAAAAAGTCTGCAGACCCTGGTGAAAAAGTGCTTCGAATCCAAGGTTATCTTACACACAAACCAGATAAGGGAAAGCATTTTCACATGAGAATGAGTGGTGGGAGAAAACTGAAAGAAGAAAATCTGATGAAGAAAGCACTTTCTGAAAAAGAGTAAATCTGAGACTGGTATCAGACGCTGAAAAAAATAAATATTCCACGCTGCAAAGCAAATTTGTCTCAATCATACCTTGTTAATGTGTCCTATGGCTGGCTCTCCCTTCTGTACGCGCACAGGCCACTGTACAGACCATTAGGCCAGACACGGCCGCAGAACAGCACACTGATACTCATTACCAAGAAAGAGAGTGAGAGGAGAACTCCTCTTATTGATGCAGTTCCATTCCTCCAAAATGTGTGCCAAAAGAGAACGGCAGACAGCACATCGTAATAATTACCACGACAGTTTAATTGAAAAAATATATATATATTAGTAATCGGATGATTCTACTGATCCTCGGTGACTGCATTAACCTGTAGTAACCAACATAAAAGGTAAGTGAGCAATTCAGTTTCATAATCCAATGTGAGAGTGACTTTAGCCGTTTTTATACAGATATGTAATTGCATTTTATAGTCTGTTTATATAAATATGTCAAGGGGATTATAGAAGGTTAATTTACTGTATGATGACATAAGACAGACATTAATTGCAACAGCAAATAAAGGCTCCTAAATCATGACTACTCTACTGAAGAGAAATATTAACGCCGATGCGTTTGGACCAAGGTCTTTCTGAACGCACGCGCAGAGCAACTCCAGGTGTGTCCAATCACAGAGCAGCCTGTCATTCTGTCTGGCTCAGCATATTTGGACAGAATGTATTTAGAGGGGCCGACCCTAATGGACTGGGAGCAAGCAAAGACATTACACTGTGCTCCGGGTGCCGGGTGGAGAAGCAGTTCCCAGCATGCCCAGCACCACGGAATGTGTCAGCTGGTGAACACGGGGGAAGGCCAACTGTGACCTCATTCAACCCTGTGCGTTCGCCCTCTCTGTGTCTGCTGTCTGTCATCGGCTGCCAAAGCCCACTGCTGGCACACACACACACACACACACACACACACACACAGACACAGACACGCACACACAGAGACAGACACACACACACACACACGCACACACACACACACACACAGAGACAGACACACACACACATACGCACACGCACAAACACACACACACACACACACGCACACACAGAGACAGACAGACACACACACACACACACAGACACACACACACACACACACACACACACACACACACACACACACACGCACACAGAGACAGACAGACACACACACACACGCACGCACACAAACACACACACACGCACGCACACACACACACACCGCTGTTTGACTGACACTGACAGGAGATGTGTGTGCATACAGTGAAACCCTGAGCGCTGGTATTGTGCTCCCCTCGTCTGAACAAAAGCAGGAAACTAAAACACGCACCGCTCCAACACGGCTGCTCCAACACGGCTGCTCCCACACGCACCGCTCCAACACGCACAGCTCCAACACACACAGCTCCAACACGCACCGCTCCAACACGCACCGCTCCAACACGCACCGCTCCAACACGCACAGCTCCAACACGCACAGCTCCAACACGCACAGCTCCAACACGCACAGCTCCAACACGCACCGCTCCACACGCACAGCTCCAACACGCACAGCTCCAACACGCACAGCTCCAACACGGCTGCTCCAACACGCACAGCTCCAACACGCACAGCTCCAACACGCACAGCTCCAACACGCACAGCTCCAACACGCACAGCTCCAACACACACCGCTCCAACACGCACAGCTCCAACACGCACAGCTCCAACACACACCGCTCCAACACGCACAGCTCCAACACGCACAGCTCCAACACACACCGCTCCAACACACACAGCTCCAACACGCACAGCTCCAACACACACCGCTCCAACACGCACAGCTCCAACACGCACAGCTCCAACACGCACCGCTCCAACACGCACAGCTCCAACACACACAGCTCCAACACGCACAGCTCCAACACACACCGCTCCAACACACACCGCTCCAACACGCACCGCTCCAACACGCACAGCTCCAACACGCACAGCTCCAACACGGCTGCTCCAACACGCACCGCTCCAACACGCACAGCTCCAACACGCACAGCTCCAACACGCACAGCTCCAACACGCACAGCTCCAACACACACAGCTCCAACACGCACAGCTCCAACACGCACAGCTCCAACACGCACAGCTCCAACACGCACAGCTCCAACACGCACCGCTCCCACACGCACAGCTCCAACACGGCTGCTCCAACACGGCTGCTCCAACACTGCTGCTCCAACACACACCGCTCCAACACGCACCGCTCCAACACGCACCGCTCCAACACGGCTGCTCCAACACACACCGCTCCAACACTGCTGCTCCAACACGCACTGCTCCAACACCACTGCTCCAACACGCACCGCTCCAACACCACTGCTCCAACACGGCTGCTCCAACACGCACCGCTCCAACACGCACCGCTCCAACACGCACCGCTCCAACACGCACCGCTCCAACACGGCTGCTCCAACACGGCTGCTCCCACAAGCACCGCTCCAACACTGCTGCTCCAACACGGCTGCTCCAACACGGCTGCTCCCACAAGCACCGCTCCAACACTGCTGCTCCAACACGCACCGCTCCAACACGGCTGCTCCAACACGCACCGCTCCAACACTGCTGCTCCAACACTGCTGCTCCCACACGGCTGCTCCAACACGGCTGCTCCCACAAGCACCGCTCCAACACTGCTGCTCCAACACGGCTGCTCCAACACGGCTGCTCCCACACGCACCGCTCCAACACGGCTGCTCCAGAACCGTCAGGTGTCCTCGCGTGACACACAGTAATTGCGCAGATAGATCTGAAAATAAACAGGTCAATAAATTATCCCCGCGCATGACTGCTCTCATGAACAGTGCTGGGCCCGAGAGCTGGGCCTTGATATTAATTGCGCTTTGATCCGGCAGCGATCCATAAAACGCCTGTGGAAACCGAATGAGGAGAACGCACCGGAGGCTAATATATGGGTTTAGGGCGGCGCTGGAGTGTGAACGCACCGGGACCCGCAGTGGGCCGGGACGGGGACAGGGACAGTCAGGGACCGAGCAGAACCAGGGGGTCCAAGCACAACCAGGGGGTCCGAGCAGAACCAGGGGGACCGAGTGGAACCAGGGGGACCCAGCAGAACCAGGGGGACCCAGCTGAACCGGGGGACTGAGCTGAACCAGGTGGACCCAGCTGAACCGGGGGAAAGGAAGCTGGCTTTAAGTTTGCATTGCAGTGCCAGCGCAGGCCCACAGAACCACAGCTGACATCATCCAAGTCACCCCCCCTCCCCCCCCCCCTTTCTGCCAGACAGCCTGTCTCATCGGCCAATGGGCCGGCGGCAAGCAACGAAAGTCTGTCTCATCAACCAATCGGCCTGCGGCATGCAACCAGAGTCTGTCTAATCAACCAATGGGCCTGCGGCATGCAACCAGAGTCTGTCTAATCAACCAATGGGCCTGCGGCAAGCGACTAGAGTCCGTCTCTTTAACCAATGGGCAGGCTTTAGCCAAGACAGGGGCCAGAGGAAAGTTCCTGCCAACTATTCCTGACAAAAATGGAACACACTGTATATTAAAATGTGAAATATTACAATTAAATATTCATTAATTAATTCATTCTCCTAACCCGCTTATCCTGAACAGGGTTGCAGGGGGGCTGGAGCCTATCCCAGCATACATTGGGCGAAAGGCAGGAATACACCCTGGACACGTCGCCAGTCCATTGCAGGGCACACACACCATTCGCTCACACATTCATACCTACGGGCAATTTAGACTCTCCAATCAGCCTAACCTGCATGTCTTTGGACTGTGGGAGGAAACCCACGCAAACACGGGGAGAACATATATTACAATTAAATATGAACAAGAAAAAAAAATACTTATACATACATAAATACATGAACATTTCAAAATATATTGTCAGATGTATTATTTATGCTCTATACTGTATAATGCTGTTTTTCGCACCATTTTCTGAAAACTCTAGAGACCATTCTCTGAAAATTCCAGGAGATCAGCAGTTTCTTAGATACTCAAACCACCCTGTCTGGCACCAACAATCATTCCACGGTCACTTAGATCACATTTCTTCCCCAAACATTCAAACATTTGGTCTGAAAAACAGCTGAACCTCTTCTGCATGCTTGTATGCATTTCGTTGCTGCCACACGATTGGCTGATTAAATATTTGCATTAAGGAGCTATAATAAAGAGGTCACTGAGCATATCACAATGTAACATGTTTTATTTCCATAAGGGACTAGACAAGTGCCCCTTCTGTCCTGAACTGTATAACAAATCTCCTGTCTTTTTGAACCTGGGAAAACTGATAACAGCTTGTCATGAAGCCAAGATATACATTTTTTAATCCCATTAAATTTTGGCCATAAAATTTACTAGGCATACATGCCCACACAGACACACACATGTACGCTGGGTCATTGGTAGAAAAGGCTGCCCTCTGTGATGTGAGGGCTATCACAATGAGAAGGTGGCACAGATTGTGTGACCAAATGAGTCACCCCCTGGTTGGAAATCCAGGGCTCAGAGACGTACCGTCCCTCTCCTAATGACATAATCCTTAACGAGAGGCCGGCTGTTGGGGTGAGCCAGGTGCTGCACCTGTTCCGCACAGAGGATAAAGCCTTTTCGCTCTGCATCTTGCAGGGATTTGGGTAACTGGCCTGTAGTTATTACTGCTCCTTGCAGCAAGACGATATGCACATACTGAAAGAGATTCAATACATTCAAAGAGGTGCTTCGACCCTCATGTTGAAGCACATATTTCAATACGTTTTTTCTTTACTCTCTTTTTTTAATCAATTGTGAATTTGTGTGTGCAGTGTGGAGCCTATTGATTAGGTAAAGGTTTGCTGCTGAAAGCAACATTCTTGTGTAAATGAGTTTCTCAGAGTCAAGGACAAAGGACATTTTGTGTCTGAATGAATCCGCACGTCAGTCTCTCCTTTCTGACGGAGGTGCTCGACAAACTCGCCATTTAAACAGTCAACATGTCGTCCATGAACGCGACTACCATCGCTCCCCAAACAGGAACGTCTGCAGATGAGCTTGCAATTATCCATCCATCCATCCGTCCATTATCTGAACCCGCTTACCCTGAACAGAGTCACAGAGGGGCTGGAGCCTATCCCAGCATGCGTTGGGCGAAAGGCAGGAATACACCCTGGACAGGTCGCCAGTCCATCGCAGGGCACACACACCATTCACTCACACACGCATACCCACGGGCAATTTAGACTCTCCATTCAGCCTAACCTGCATGTCTTTGGACTGTGGGAGGAAACCGGAGTACCCAGAGGAAACCCACACAGACACGGGGAGAACACAGAGAGGCCCCGGCCGACGGGGATACGAACCCAGGACCTCCTTGCTGTGAGGCGGCAGCGCTCCCCGCTGCACCAACTGGCGATTACTCACTGTGCAAATTGACACTTCCACCGCTCCTCCCGTTTCCTGTCAGCTTGCCAAAGAGCAGGAAAGAATGACAAATTACAACCGCAGGATGTCATTTATGCTTAAATTTGGGGGAAAAAACAGGTGTACGGCCCAAAGGAATGCCAACGTGACGCATTTCAAAGCGGATGTTTAATATGCTCTGACCTTCCTGGGAGGGGAGCGGAGTAACGGCTCTGAAAAAAGTGCTTTCAAGTCCTGAGAGTAAACAGTACATTCTCACCAATGTGTGTGTGTGTGTGTGTGTGTGTGTGTGTGTGTGTGTGTGTGTGTGAACATGCAGCAAATGTGTGTGTGTATGTGAGGACATTGTGTGTTCACACACACACACACACACACACAGACACAGACACACACAGTACCTGTCTCTACTTGTATGCTTGTATGGCTGATTATGCTTGTATGGCTCGATTGTTCATTTGTTTATTTTCTTACTTTCGCACCTGTGTATGTATAAATTTGTGTTCATTACATGTGTGTGTTTGTTATATTGTGTGTTGGATACATTGTATTAAAACAATGAGTCAGACTAAAATGTTAATATATAGTAGTGTGATATAAAGGGATAGCATTTTAATAAAATGTTTAAAAAGCCTTTTTCTTCTTCTGTAGAAAGGACAAGTTTCCGTCTAAACCCCTTTTGTAATTCAGGCGACCACAAGCTTGGAAATACAAGTGGTTCATTGGGTTCAGATCTGGTGGCTGAAAAGCCGTGACAAAATGGACACCAGTGTCATCAAAATGGATGCCAGTGTCATTCTCCTCAAAACCGCTCACACGGTCAGACTGAAATATTGGCAGACAGTCCCGTTTCCAGGAAAGAAATGTTTCAATGTGGGAAGTGGATTCGTCTTCTCGGTTCTTCGAAGCGTGAAGCTTATATGACCGTTTCCCATTTCTTTACTCAGTTCTTTGCATTTTTATTGAACTCTGCGAGGTCTTTTGAGCTGCAAGGGTTTGGGTAGTAGAGAGCAGACAAGGCAGTGCTCCATAGTATGGTCTGCTTCTCCACATTCACAGGTGGTTGGGCCGGTCTTGTAGCGCCATCTGACCACAGCAGCTTTTAATCGTCCCGTTCCAGTTCTCAGGCGGTTGAGTGTCTTCCACTGAATCCATGGTGCCTCTGAGACAGGAGGGAGGTCTTAGCACTGAATCCATGGTGCTTCTGAGCCAGGAGGGAGGTCTTCACGGCTCAAGCAGTAAGAGCAGTCGTCTGGCAGTCGGAGGGTTGCCGGTTCGATCCCCCGCCCGGGCTGTGTCGAAGTGTCCCTGAGCAAGACACCTAACCCCCAAATGCTCCTGACGAGCTGGTCGGCGCCTTGCATGGCATGGCAGCCAATCGCCATCAGTGTCTGAGTGTGTGTATGAATGGGTGAATGAGAAGCATCAATTGTACAGTGCTTTGGATAAAGGCGCTATATAAATGCCTGCCATTTACCATTCACCATTCGTCAGCATCCATGGTGCCTCTGAGGCTTGAGGAGGGGGATTCCCATGCCAGTTGGAGGAGGATCATTCTCAAGCTTTTCCATCCAGAGCTGGAGTCTGGTTTCTTCTGGAGATGTTGTTAGGGGCTGGGCATGGCTGAGGAAGCTTCTTCTTGACTTCAGTCGTTGGGCCGGGGGGGTCATTGGGCTGGGGGTCATTGGGCCGGGGGGGTCATTGGGCTGGGGGGGTCATTGGGCCGGGGGGTCTTTGGGCCGGGGGGGTCATTGGGCCGGGGGTCGTTGGGCTGGGGGGTCATTGGGCTGGGGGGGGGGGTCATTGGGTCGGGGGGTC
>NC_083773.1:3382476-3444976 GCF_963514075.1 Conger conger | reverse complement strand
ATCTTATTTATATTCCTATGAATGATTTAGCGTATTTTAGTTTAAAAGATGAGCCAAAACATATCATTAAATCTCATTGCTCTTGCAAAAGAATTGATGCGAGGGCACGGTGGGAGAAATGTAGTTTAAGCCACTCGTCATCTCCATGGTTTCACCCTCAACATAAATTTCTCCGGCGGGGGAGTCTATTTTCTGCGAAGTTCCCCTCGGTCCCCCCCCCACCCCCCACCTTCGCCTGGCTCGCTCGCCTAAATCCCAGAGTGAACGTGAACACAAATACCGGCGCATGCTGTGGCCTGACCGGCCAAAGGGAAGTGCTCACACGGGTGCAGTGTAGAAGTTGAAGAGGCCCGTTGGCAGAAACGCAGGTCATGTTGCGCCCCATCGGAGGTGATCCAGACGGCGGAGGCAACACTGGACGTGCCGCACGTGCAATCTCACATTACATTACATTACAGGCATTTTGGCAGAAGCTCTTATCCAGAGCGACGTACAGTTGATTAGACTAAGCAGGAGACAATCCTCCCCTGGAGCAATGCAGGGTTAAGGGCCTTGCTCAAGGGCCCAACGGCTGTGCGGATCTAATTATGGCTATAGTGGGATTAGAACCACGAACCTTGGTGTCCCAGTCATTTACCTTAACCACTACGCTACAGGCCGCCCACATCACTCCTCTGCCATAGTCTTCACTCGTGGCCATTAGTTACAAAAACACAAAAATAAACAACAAAAAAAAAGTGATAAAATGGTCACTTTCCATGGAAAAGGGCTCCTGATTCTTGCAGCCTGGTGCTGTCCAAGGCTCCCTGGAGCCAGCGTTCAGTGAGGAATCACAGGCCCGTAATAGCGCCCCTGTAGACCGACCGGCGTGTTTTTGCTTTTAGACGTTTTGTACATTTCTCCTCCCCGGAGGGGTCAGTGCTGGGAGCAGCGCACACCTCGTCCCGGTTTCGTGGGGTAGAGAGAGAGAGAGAGAGAGAGAGAGAGAAAAATATCCCATCAGAAAGAATCACCGGACAAATCCCCAGCAAGGCCGGGCCTCCTTGGCTTGGGGCTCCACAGCCGGGAGTTTTACGCGCAAAGCCATCGGCTCGGAGAGGCCAGAGATTCAGAAGCTCCGTCCAACAGCGATCGTCTCATTTTAATCCGTAGCGCTTTATCAAGAAGGTTATAGCAAAGTACCGAGAGAAAGGTTAACATTTCACTCGTATTATATGCCATAAAGCCTACATACCACCAAGATAAGAATGGCATATAACTGTCATAACCAGTCATGACAGCATTACATCAGCTGGTGACAGATGCTATAGCACTCATAATGTATACAGTTATCAGTGACATTGTTGCATTACCTTTTAACAGTGTGATGACACAGCCATGAGCCGTACTAAATGGTTGGCACTGATATTGCGCCTTTATCTAAAGCGCTGTACAACTGAAGCTTCTCATTCACCCATTCATACACACTCACTCACAACTCACAGCGATTGGCTGCCATGCAAGGCACCAACCAGCTCGTCAGGAGCGGTTGGGGGTTAGGCGTCTTGCTCAGGGACACTTCGACACAGCCCGGGCGGGGATTTAATCGCCATCCCTCTGACGGCCAGACGACTGCTCTTACCACCCATTACATTACATTACATTACTGGCATTTAGCAGACGCTCTTATCCAGAGCGACGTACAGTTGACTAGACTAAGCAGGAGACAATCCTCCCCTGGAGCAATTCAGGGTTAAGGGCCTTGCTCAAGGGCCCAACGGCTGTGCGGATCTTATTGTGGCTACACCGGGATTAGAACCACCGACCTTCCGTGTCCCAGTCCTTTACCTTAACCACTACGCTACAGGCCATCCAAGCTAATGTCGCGCCCCTGTCTTGACCGGTTATGGTCGGTGATAGGCCAGAAAGAGGGTGTTATGAAGGCTTCGTGGCATAACGTTCGAGCGGCGTCTTAATCCTCAGCGGGATCTGCCCACTCGTGTCTTTGCGATGTGCTCCGTGGGCATCCAGGACCATCATGCTTCATTACCTTATTACGTTCATTAAGTACAAATTTGGGGCGGAATTGAAATATTTTTTTAATTGTTTTCTTTGATATGGTCGACAATTAAATTGCTTCTGAGGCCATTTGAATGTGGTCATGACTGAACTTAAAACTAATTATAATTTTATTTTTTTTATTCGAGACAAAGCAATTTTCTGCCCACGACTAAGAATCACGGTAGCATATAAAGTTAATTTTAATTGCTTCTGCTGTGATTAACATAGTATGTGGTTTCCTCGGTGTCCTGAAACGCGGTTGGTTTTTGTTTGAGTAATTAGCCCCCTGCTGTAACAGAGAGCTGTGGAATTGCGTTGTGATAATTGTTCCTTTTAACAGTGCCATGTAACAGGGCAGAGAGTGGGGCCGCAGAGGAAAAAATGACCTTTTTTCTTAAATTACACCCAGTTAAATATTCAAATTGCACAGAACTCGTGGGAACAGACAGAAGATTCCTCGCTGTCCAGAGCTGATGCTTTAAACATGTGTTTGTTGAAGTTAATGAGACGGTGAACGTTTATGCAGGCCAGCATTACACAGCTTTAACACCCCACAGCAGGGTTTAACGTGTCCTGTCAGGCGTATGTAGCTTTTTTGTTATTATAAACATGTATTTTCCAAGGACAAGCTATACAAACTCAGCAAACAGACTAATAGATCAAAAGTGATAATGGCACTTGCATAACCAGCACGATCAAAGCTTTGTCAGGAGAAGATTTGCCACTTAATTTCAATAGACATATAGCTCAGTGCAATAGGTCAATGTTCCTCCATCTTGGACCACATCCCAGAAATGGATCCTTACAGTATATCACTTGTTATTACTGGTTAAATGCACATCAGTCAAGCCATATTAGAAGACAGTTTGAAGACATTACCTTTTGACCATTTGAGCTTTTGACAAATGTTAGATAAGATAAGAACTTCATTAACAACAAGGTTAATGTGTAGGTAAGTCAGATAGTTGCCTATCTATATATCAGCGCCTGCTGACGTAGCTCCATACATAGTTACTAAAGTCGCTTTATTTTCACCAGTACTATGGACGGAAATGCTAATGTTACATTCCTTAAAGTCTGAGCTTGAAACCTGCGTGTGGTGGGGGCGTATTGCTGAACGTAGGGGAAAAGGCATCCAAGGATTCATTCTGCCTCACACCGCCTACGGGGGTGTCTGCAGTCTACCAGGGCAGAGAGGGGGAAGTAAGGAGAGGGGGATGGGGAGAGGAGAAGAAGGAAAAGAGGTGGGATGGGGACAAGAGGAGAGGGGGAAAGAGGGGACTAAGGAGAAGGGAAGATAAGAAGGAGAGAGAGAAAATAACAGATTCATTCAAAGAGGTGGTACTGGGAGGAGAAATAAAGAGAGAGAGAGAGGGGGGCGAGAGAGAGAAGGGGCAGAAAGGAGAGATGGGGAGATGAAAGGAAACGGGATGGAAAGATAGGAAGTGAATCAGATGAGATGGTGGGCCTGGAGGAGATGAGAGAAGGAGGAGGAACAGAGAAAGATGGAGGGAAGAGAAGAAAGCGGAAGATGGATGTAGAGATTGCTGAGAGAGGAGGGAGAGTGGGGAGCTGAAGATTAAATTGGGGGAAGCAGAGTGGGGTCAGGTACAGGAGAGCGGAAACAGACTGCTGTTGATAGCCTGTCACTCTTAACGCCGTGCACTTACAACACAGGGACTCCAACACACACTCCACATCAGGGCAGCCATGTTCGGGGGCACACTTCCAAGGGCCCTGTTTTCATGGTCTAAAGTGCAGTCCACAAGTGCTTTTAGGGCAAGGCCAGACCCACTTTAGCTAGTTTCGCGGTGGACAATTCAGGCACAATGTCAGGTTCAAGAGGGCTGGAGTGTCATCTTAAATTCCTTTTAAAGCCATCGGCTCCTGCCCCTCGGCGAATTGCTCATAAAATGGAGGATTTGGCAAGACTTGGAAGGAAAAAGGAAAAAAACTGTAGACTTGGAAGGAAAAAGGAAAAAAACTGTACTTCCACTGATGGTGTGGAATATGTCAGAGACCTGCATCTTCTACACTCCACCCATGTGAGCACTTCCCTTTGGCCAGTCAGGCAAAAGCATGCGCTCGGATTCGTGTTCACGCCTGTAGCGTAGTGGTTAAGGTAAATGACTGGGACACGCAAGGTTGGTGGTTCCAATCCTGGTGTAGCCACAATAAGATCCGCACAGCCTTTGAGCAAGGCCCTTAACCCTGCATTGCTCCAGGGGAGGATTGTCTCCTGCTTAGTCTAATCAACTGTATGTCGCTCTGGATAAGAGTGTCTGCCAAAATGCCAATAAAGTAATGTAATTTTCATTTTGGGATTTAAACGAACGAGCCGTTGTTAGGGGTGAGGGGGACGAAGGGGAACGGAGGGGAACCTCACCACTGAAGAAAAAGACCCGTTTGAGCATTAAAATTGTCTTAATTGTGAAATGTGGTGCATTTGTTTTAATTTCAGGTCTTTTTTCTTACTTTTAGTCTCATGTAGTCTAATTTAGTCTAGACTTTTAGAAACGTCTTGTTAAGTTACAACTGCAATCACTGGGGTTTTAATTGCTAAAATATATCTGATAACTGCAATTTAAAAAATGCATGGAGAACAGGGTTAAAAAACATTAGAAATAATCTTTGTTCTTTGAATCATATACACATGTATAAGAGAAATGCTATCCACAGTGAATTCCCAGGACTGCATTTGAAAAACATTGCAAATATGCAATGAAATATTCTCTTCACAAAGTTCTGGACTTTATTAATTCAAATAAACAATTCCGTCTGCTTACCAGGCTACAGATTAAGCAGCACTTCTGCCAGCTAATTGCTCCTCTGCAGTGCTGCTGGCATACGTTATTTTGGCTCATTGATTGGACGTGCGTCATCATCTCGCCTTCTACAGTCCTGCGATGTGTCCTCTTATGTCCGAGACATCCGCGACTCGTTCTGCAACGCACGGCACGCCACGAAGAACATTCAGCCCATATCAGGATCGTACCGTAACGTTGCACCTTACTTACTCAAGCAGGTCTTCAACAAACATCCAAAGCACACTCCTTTCACGTTTTCATTTATTCATGCACTTACGTGTGGGTCTACGACACACCACAACGGATCCCCGAGTTCATTGCGACACACACGTTCAGCTGTGTGGAACAGACGGGATCTGAACCCGGGTCCACCTGCAGGAAGAGCCGCCGTACAAACCGCTGAACTGAAGCTGAATCCATCACTGCCAGACTTCAGTTCCTGCTTTATTTCAGCGGGGAGCGGCGTATTGATCTGCCGTGCTGAAGGTGAGAGTGTCCATAGTGCTGCGGTTACTGTACGGCAGCTGTCTGTCAAGTCCTGCCTGCTTCACGTCCAACTTTGTTCGCCCGATGTCGGTTGTCACAAACTCGAGATCTGTTGCAGTGTGTCAAGACCTCGTAAGTTGAAAAAAAGGTGAAATCATGTATACGATGGCCTTTTATCGATTTATTAGAATTCTTGCTGAATTGTTTAGGTTAAGTTGAACATAAAAACTTTCAATTGAGAAATTTTAGGTTGATGTGAGGTGTGTAAAACTGTAGGTTTACTCTAAGACAATTTTTATTTTCAGTGTACCATGAAATGTTACTAAAGCGCTAGTTTATCAGGGACAGTGCACATTAATCAATGTTTTAAGTTTCCACATCAATGTTAAATATGCCAGAGTTAGCTAATGAGCTCATTTTCATCTGTAGTCCCTAACCTGCATGTTTCTGGACTAACGCATGATAGCATACAGATAACATCCATACCAAGCCCTATAATTTTCTTTTTTTTTTTTTAACATAAAACCCAAGACAATAATAACCTAAATGAATGTAAAAGGACTGCTTGGGAGCTGTAAAGCGAGGAGAACTGGGCTGAGCCTTTGGTCTGCATCAGGAGACGGCTCCTGACTCGGCCATGCCGGCCTGATCACCCGGTTTTCCGCAGAAGATCCCGCGGGATTGCCAGGCCCCCGGAGGGAAGGCCGAGAAGCCACAGCTCTGCCGGCAAGCCTGGGTCACACGGCCCACGGGAGGACACCAGCCACAGCCACAGCTAAGGCCACAGCCACAGCCACAGCCACCCTCTTAATCAGCCCCGGCTGTGTATCTGGGTCACCCAAAGCAAGCCCTGCCCCCCCCTCCCTCCTCCCTCCTCCCTCCTGTTTTCTTTATTTCATTATTCATTTTGCATGTTCAATGTTGCGCGGAACGTCAATATCAGCTCAAGCACCAGGCCCTCCCCGCCAGGGCGCCGGGAGCGAGGCAAAAGGATTAGTCAGCCGCCAGACCTTTAGAACCCCTTTTCACAGCAACGCAAGCCAGCTCGCGGGAAAAAGGCCTCCGCTGTTTTCTAATGACCTGCACTAAAGATTTTTTTTTTTTTTTTTGAAAAGCTCAGTGTGTCAATACAGAGGGATAAACAAATTCTATTGGGACTCAGGGAGCTTTTTTCATCGAGAAAGCCACGCTACGCGTGACGGCTTTGTGTCCTTCTCACCTGGCTGTCTGTCAGAGCAACGGATCAAAGCCTGTACAGTAGCTCGCCGGTAACCACGGCGGCGGAAATATCCTTTAGTCCTACTTCAGCTGAGGGTGTCAGCAACCCTGCCAACACAACAAGACCTTTGAGTATTTTTGAGACTTTATTCGTACTTGCAGGCCAATAAAGAATGGGGGGGGGGTGTGCTTACCGACACTTTCCCCAAAATGCAAGAGGGGTAGTCCCTATACCTTTTTGCTTCGCTAAACACGTGACAGAATATTTCAAGCTGTTTAAGCAAGTCTCACAATGTCCAAGTTACAATGTCGGGACTCCTACAGATGTTTACTACCAATGTTTACAACACTGATTGCTGATTAGGGGGTTGGTGTGGACACTTCAAATGCACAGCCAGGGCTTAATGTCACATCTAATCTTTTCTGCTTTGTAAGGTACGCCTTTCTTGAAAACATGTTATTCCCAATATCTCAATCAATATCTCTCGTTCTCAGTCAGGAATACCTTTTGCCCAGTCGTATTTTAAAGCTCGAAACTCAGCTTCCCATTAGCAGACGTCACATGCTGTTTTAGCACAGCAGGTTTGCACAATGCCTTAATGTATCAAAAACATTTTATTTTATTTTTTTATTCAACCTTTATTTTACCAGGAAATAGTCCCATTGACATTTGCGTCTCTTTTACAGGGGAGTCCTGGTCAAAATGGTTACATTATACATACTTACAATCCTTAATGGTTTTAAAACAATAAAACTAGAAGTAGGATTAGAAATTTTCCCTCCACACTACCAAAGCACACAGGGCTGGGCTGAACCTGCAGGTGTGCGTGTGTGTGTGTGTGTGCGTGTGTATGTGTGTGTGTGTGTGTGTGTGTGTGTGTGTGTATGTGTGTGTGTGTGTGTGTGTGTGTGTGTGTGTGTGTGTGTATGTGTGTGTGTGTGTGTGTGCGTGTGTGTATGTGTATGTGTATGTGTGTGTGTGTGTATGTGTGTGTGTGTGTGTGTGTGTGTGTGTGTATGTGTGTGTGTGTGTCTGTGTGTGTGTGTGTGTGTGTGTGTATGTGTGTGTGTGTGTGCGTGTGTGTGTGTGTGTGTGTGTGTGTGTGTGTGTGTATGTGTGCGTGTGTGTGTGTGTGTGTGTATGTGCATGTTTCTATGTTAGTGTGTGTCTGTGTCTGAGTGTGTGTGTGTGTGTGTCTGTGTCTGAGTGTGTGTTCCTGTTCACAGCCCGTTGTCTGTCCCAGCTGAAAATGTGCCTTTCAAAATGTTCTAAAATGATGGGGGGCTACAGCTGCGGGCAGATGGTCCGATAGGTGCTTGTTGGGAAAATGGGTTTACCTTTGTTGTAAAATGCAGTTTTTGTGTATCCAAGGTAGCAGTACAGTCATTCACACAGTCCAGAAAAGCTATCAAAACAAAGTGGATTGGGGGCGGGTCAGACAAAATGACAGATAAAGAATCATAACCCCAGCTGGCAGCACTGAACAAACAAACAAGTTGCCATTGACATCAATGTGTCATAATTAAATTAAGTGTTGTATTTAGTTTAAATTGTGCTCTTCAGGTATATTTTCCTTGTAATCGGTTGGTATCTAATTACTGTAGTAGATTCATATTTGATCACCCGACACAGAAAATGCTGGAGTGGTTGGTCATCTACTAGTTCATCTGTGCCAACTTCTATATGTACACCTGCTGCTATATCAACCACATATTCATAACTACTACACACACCTGCTGCGTCCACACATACATAACTGCTGTCCACACATACATAACCGCTGTCCACATTGTAAAATGCTGTGGCTATCCAGGGACCCAGCTCTCGTACAATACAGCACAGCATCGCATCTGAATTATTACACCAAAAATCGTATTAGAAAGGAAAATAGGTTGAAGTCCCTTAGCTCGCTACCACCCACACGCACGTCTTCTGTTCAAACTAGATCAGGCTGCAACCAAAAAATAATAATTTTTTTATTACTTCCTGCCACTTCCGAAGAGCCAAAGGATTTGTTAACGATGCACTGCGCAGCACGTCACTTTAGAGTAATATCAGCCAGGAGCGGTACCGCCCGGTGGCTTCCTTCTGCCTGCCGGCTGGAGCTAACAAGGGCTGGGCCTGTTTGCTGTTGACATGAGCAATGCCTCCTAGGATAATACAGGTTGGTGCGCAATCGGTTCCGGGGGACCAGTAGTAGCAAACACTCGTCCCTCTGGACCAATCAGGAGAAAAAAAACCAATGCCCCTGTGGACTGAGTGGGATGTCGTGCCACAGGAGGTGCTGTCATTTTAATTACCGCTCGTTCCTGACGAGTGTTGCCAGCTCTTGAAGCAAGCTCAAAACTATATCACCGAAGGAGTAACATGTCTGAGACTCTTTAAAGGAGGGAGGGGGTGGGTGGAGATGAAATTATTTTTCAGCAATGCTGATTTTCATGTTAGAAAGAGGAACCCTTCCCCCCCCCCCATTTAAAATCTTTTTTAAAAAACCTGCACATTAAAGATTACACGGAGCAGCAGCAGCCAAACCCGCTATGCAGCTATGCACTATGCAGTGGTCTGCTTTTGCTGAATGACTAAAGCTCAGTGAGTGAGAATTAAGTGGTGCAAGTGGTGTTGGTGAGCCAGTAGGGGGCAGTCTACCCTCTGTACAAATCCCAGCGCAGCAGCGGGGAAACCGCAGCAGGTGACGCTGTGCTGTAGGAGACATTAAACCGAGGTCCCGACTCAATGTCAATAAAGGTTCCAATGCACTCACAATATAGCAAAGACTGGGGGGTCCCTGAAGTCCTGGGAAAATTCTAAACCTGGCCGCGTAATCATCCCCAGTTCCACTGCATCAATAATGTCTTCCATCTCCACCGAAGTGAACATGCGGTGAGCATTCTGGCACAAAATGGCAGCCCAGGTGGGTGCAACCAGAGATACTTGATAAAATTAGGAGTTACGCCAAGAGCGGCGGGTATGATACTGTAATGCCAGCTTACCGGTTTCCGACAACTGTTGCAGTTCGCATGATGGGATGGGATGACGAACTGGCATGACATCCTGCTGTATGTTGTGGTCTTCTGTTGTATAATTGTTTTTCGCATCAAGGAACATCATGTCGGAATTGCTGTTTTTTTGGATAAATATGAGTTGTCACACCTCACGATTCACCATGTACTGAGGCAGAAAAGTCGTTTTTTTCAGGAAAGTTGTTTCTTTTGTTGTTGTATGTATCAAACTTACGCACGGCGCTAGATGTACTCGAGTCATCGCTTCTGTCCTTAATCCATATGAATTTAAGGGTGGATCGCGCAAATAAAGGGCGGAGATATTATAAGTGATTATGTATTCCGTTGAATTTACTAAAGTTCGCGCAATTAACGAGGGTCGAATTATGCGTGAAATTTCTCTGCCTCGGTAGTTCAGGCGTAAACTGTTGTAGCAACACATTTTGTCCTGCACTGGATACTCTTGTACGTGGCAGCCGATGCATGGATATCGGCTCACGCTGGGAAGATATTCAATGCACTAAACACTTAACTGCGCTGTTTAAGATCTGTCTCTTTCGCAAAGTGCGGTTTGTAGGCGGCCCCAGTCGCTGATTGTGTAATGAGCTGTAGCCCTCGTAAATAATACGTTAATTTCAGGCAGACTGCGACCGCACCAACACACTCACGTCAGGCTGCATTTTGCGCCGCGAGCTTCGTGTTCGTAAACTTGGTCCATAGAGCGGCCATTGGCAATGAATGCAAGATTTGTTAATTGCTGCTACCAGTAATTACTCTGGAACTACACCATGAAGTAGTTGAGGTGAGTTTCCCCTACTGTCAAGTGCTTTGAGATGTGAAACATGCTATATAAATACACTCCATTATTATTGCTTGTCATACAGTTGATCACAAACAACATGAGTTTGCTCAGTAACCATTGGCAGTTTCCTAATCAGCCAGCGCAACTGGCTAAATAAAGCATTCCCTCTGCACCTCAACTAATGTTTGGGTCAGGTTCTGTCACGAAATGGGTGCCAACCACCCCTGAGGGAGGGGCTTTACATTGGTGTCAGTTGAGAGGAACTGCCGCACCTTCATGGTGAAGTGTTTTGAATCCATGAAAACTGCCATATACATTAATTACATTAATGGCATTTGGCAGACACTCTTATCCAGAGCGACGTACAGTTGATTAGACTAAGCAGGAGACAATCCTTCCCTGGAGCAATGCAGGGTTAAGGGCCTTGCTCAAGGGCCCAACAGCTGTGCGGATCTTATTGTGGCTACACCGGGGATCGAACCACCGACCTTGCGGGTCCCATGTCATGTTACAGGCCAGCCTACTCCATTGTTATTATTGTCTTTTCCGTAGGTTGTACTCTCATTATTTTCCAAGTTTCAATGTATTGATCACCTTTCATATGATATAGCAGTATTTGTGTAAATTGAGTATGTAGTATATTTGCTGTACAATATAGTACAGTGTGTGCATGTGTGTGTGGTGTGCGTGTGTGTGTGTGTGTGCATGCGCACGTGTGAGTGTGTGTGTGTGTGCGTGTGTGTGTCTGCATGTGCGTGTGCAGGGTTTTCATGTTAAGAGAAATGAAATCTGTGAAAATGTAAATGTGGTCAGTGGTTTCGGTGGTGAAAGCCGAGCATGATGGGAAAAGGCCGGTGTGAGAGAGGAGCTGTCAGAACGACGGCCATTAGTGCGTCTGAAATAAAACGCCGCTCACAATTAGCTCTGCCGCCCGCTCCGCAAAGCCGTCCCTGTCACATTTTTAAGACCTTTGGATGATTAAAGCTTTCTCTTTCATTTATGCTTTCCCCCCCCCCAACCCTTCCCACCCCACCCCACTGGGATGTGCGCTAGCAAAGCATGCCCACCTCATGTCATCTGGAGTTTAGAGTACGCTAAATAAAAAATTTCAATTCCATTCCTGTTACATGCAAATGTTTATGTATGGATTCTTCCAAAAATAAAAAGCCTTTTTAATGAGCGCCCCTCATCGCAAATCCTACAGAGGACAGATGCATTTTCCCCATTCTTTTATTTCTCCAGTGCATGAGCCCCTGAGATCGAGGACGGGGTCTGTTTACAGGCAGAGTGCAGCACATTTAGCCATTTTTGTGAGCTTTACAGTCTGGCTGTCCTTAATCACTCCTGTTTAATTACCGTTGAGGGAAGTGATTCTGTTCAGCGTTTCGGGGCTGGGACCCGGGCGGTGGGCATAATTTTTCACTGTAATTGAACTGGGATAGTGTCTCGCCGGAGGAGCGCTCCGACTTCTCCCGGCACTCCGGGGCCTGGAGGTGAACTCTGGGAGGGGGGGGGAAGAGGACAACGAGAGAGGGAAAAGGGGCTCCGAAAATAAAAGATGTTCCTACACTGTCCCTACGAGAGTATAGGGCGGCCTGTAGCGTAGCGGGTAAGGTACATGCCTGGGACTCGGGAGGTCCGATCCCCCAGTGTAGCCACAATAAGATCCGCGCTGCCGTTGGGCCCTTGAGCAAGGCCCTTAACCCTGCATTGCTCCAGGGGAGGATTGTCTCCTGCTTCGTCTAAATCAACTGTAAGTCACTCTGGATAAAAGCGTCTGCCAAATGACATGTAATGTATTTTTTTCATCGTCATTTTAATGCTTTCAGCAATGGAATGCCAGCTGAAAAGCCACGGCGTGAGACGTGGCTTTTATTTCATCTTTATTTCAACGCAGTCCACCAGCTGAGCTTGCACAGACATTGGTCATGCTGTACTATAGATGCCACTTCATGTGTGGCTTCAGGCAGCAGCCATGTCTGCATTTACCGGGATGGCCTGTGGCGTAGTGGTTAAGGTAAAGGACTGGGACGCACAAGGTCGGTGGTTCTAATCCCGGTGTAGCCACAATAAGATCCGCACTGCCGTTGGGCCCTTGAGCAAGGCCCTTAACCCTGCATTGCTCCAGGGGAGGATTGTCTCCAGCTTAGTCTAGTCAACTGTACATCGCTCTGGATAAGACCGTCTGCCAAATGCCAATAATGTAATGTAATGTAATGTTATATAGCGCCTTTATCCAAAGCGCTGTACAATTGATGCTTCTCATTCACCCATTCACACACGCACTCACACAGGATTGGCTGCCGTGCATGGCACCGACCAGCTCGTCAGGAGCAATTGAGGGTGAGGTGTATCGCTCAGGGACACTTGCATTAATTACATTATTGGCATTTAGCAGACGCTCTTATCCAGAGCGACGTACAGTTGATTAGACTAAGCAGGAGACAATCCTCCCCTGGAGCAATGCAGAGTTAAGGGCCTTGCTCAAGGGCCCAACAGCTGTGCAGATCCTATTGTGGCTAAACCTGGATTAGAACCACCGACCTTTCGTGTCCCAGTCATTTACCTTAACCACTACGCTACAGGCCGCCCCTTAGCCGGACGACTGCTCTTACCGCCTGAGCCAATGAGACAACTGCTCTTACCGCCTGAGCCAATGAGACAACTGCTCTTACTGCCTGAGCCAATGAGACGACCGCTCTTACCGCCTGAGCCAATGAGACGACCGCTCTTACCGCCTGAGCCAATGAGACGACCGCTCTTACCGCCTGAGCCAATGAGACGACCGCTCTTACCGCCTGAGCCAATGAGATGACCGCTCTTACCGCCTGAGCCAATGAGACGACCGCTCTTACCGCCTGAGCCAATGTCGCCCCGCAAACTGAGATCAGGCGAGGATTCTCGCCAGCTCAACCCTCGGACAGCGCTACTGTCACGGTCTGATGTCACTGCCCACGCAGTCAGGACTCCATCCGGGACCGCGGGGCCCAGGAACGCCCTAGAACAGGGCCTGAATGGGAAGAGGAGGATCTAGCAGCCCACGGATGAGAGCTCCCTGCTGCCTTTCTCTCTGCGGGGCAAGTAAGCAGACAGGCAGAATTACAGAAATTGAAAACTCAGTTCATTAATTGAAAAATGCCCATAAGCAGAGTGCTATAAGCAGAGTCATTTTAAGAAATTAACTGAATTCCTATTAAATTCAGTTAATTAATTTGAAAATTACTCTAGAAAGTTCTCGACAGTTTTCTCGTTTATTAACCGATTTTCCCGAAATGAGTGCACAAGCGGCACTGACGTCAAACCGTGGCCCATAAGGCCGGCCGTCTCCTTTCAGAGAGAGGAGAAACCAGCCGAGCAAAAAATGAAAGAGTAAAGCAGGGTCAACAGCCGTGTTTTGTCATTCGAAAACGAAACACTGGGGGGGGGGCAAACAGAAACAAAACCCTGTGAGTGTCAGGACAAGGTTAGGAGACGGGAGGAGGATAAGAGGGGGGGGGGGGGGGGTTGGAGGCGAACAGAAGGCCTGTGATCTCCTCCCTGGGAGGGAGGCGAGCGCGTGTGTTTGCGGCAGAGGTGCGCCGGGAAGGCGGCCAGGTGGAGCAGAGGCACGCGCGGGCCTCTGCAGTGCGCTTAAAAACAGACAGCTGTCTCCGTTAACGCCGCCAAACGGCAGCCGCCCGCCGCAAAAACGCAAAGTGGAAGCAGAGCGTCAGGATGGTGCGCGCGTGGTAAATTAGGGCCCGACAGCGGGGCCCTCGTGCGCCGGGGGCCCCCGGGCGCTGGACTGCGGGAGGACGGGCCCGGCAGCCGGGTCTGTGATGTTCCGGGCGCCCTCCCGGCTCGTGTTAAACCACAAAGATCACATTTAGCAGCTGGCCTCGCACTCCTGACTGATGATCAAACGTCAGCGTATTCCCTGTCTCTTTCTTCTTTCTGCTCTTTTTTTCTTTTCTAAAGGGCAGGTGAAGATTTAAGAAGAAAAGGAACAAGGCAAGCGCTGGATATTTCAACGGGGAGCCTGAGCCCTACTGCTGTGGGTGTTGCAATAGTTTGGCATTTAGGTGCAGATTGTGACAAAACAAAAATGGTGGCACCGGGGGACAATGTGAAACCCTACAGCAGAATTTCAGAGATCTGAAAATCAGAAAAATGAAAGGTTTTGACAATGAAACGTGGTATGTAATCGAAAATAGGCTACAGTAGAACCTCAGAGAATCGAACACATCGGGAATCAAGATCATTCCAAAACGGAAATGTGAACAACATTTTTCTGAAGGTGAAAAATGTTATATTTATTCCATTTTCAGTCATAATAAACCAATAACCTCAATGGCATTTAACAGTATGCTAACTGTCATACATGCTTGTAAAACTTGTAAAGTAGCCAAATCAGAAAGAAATCCATATGGAGACGTTGGCAAAGCAACAAGGCTTCACACTTTTGTGGATGAACACCAATGGTAAACCAAAGTCAGCGCTTGCATTGGCTATAGCTAACACGTTTTTCTCTAATGTGGAAATTGAGCCAGTGAATGTACAAAAATAAAAATCTCATCAAAGTCTGGGTAAGTCAGAAAAAAGGTATATTTCCCAAAATGTTGGTGTTTTCATTTGAAGAGTAGGCAACAAGGATAGCACCACTTTTGGCATGAAAAAGGACCTTGGCCAACATGAATATACGGATTTGTTTCTGATTTGACAATTTTACAAGTTTAGCCTATTGTTGGCTAGCCTATTTGATTGCACTTACTATGAAAGTTATTGTTTCGGCGAATGCCTATAAATGATCACTATAATTTGTATTTCAGCGTTCCAAAAATGAACAAATGACCGTCAGTCCTGAAGCTGCCTCAGGTAGCTTGATTAATGAAACAAACATTGTACCAGCACCATCATGCACTGGGTCAAGTTTAAAAAAGGTTGGACAGAGTTGGTTGTTTATAAAGCTGGAAGGAAGACCTCAGTGACCTTGAACGGGAGTTCATTTTTCAGGCACATTTGGTAGAAGCTTCAGTTAGGGTAGGGTACTGATGCGTACCTCTTTATGCTAAGCTAACACATTATGCTAACATGGAAATTGATCCAGAGAATGCCCAAAAATGATAATGAAATCAAATGAATCTCATCTAAGTCTGGGGGAAAGTTGGGGGCAAAAAGGTGTATCTCCAATATGTTGGTTGTTTTCCTTTAACAACAGCTGTTAAGACCAGTCTCTTGTCTAATGGTAATATAATTGAATATAATATAATATTATAATATAATATTTTATAATATAATATAATATAATTGTTTTTTTCATATTTCTCAATTCATAGTGCTACTCATTTGCGTATTGCAGTCATTTTCTATTAATGTTACGTGTTAGAAAGACAGGCTCAACTGTCAGTTGTCTCACAAGCGACTCAGTCTGACGTGATGTCGGAGTGACCTCTGAAGGACTGACGTCTTCAGCAAAAGGGAAGCAGTGGGCAGGAGTGCATACCTCAGGATCCCGAGGCTGTTAAAGGTACAATAGGACACTTCAGACTTCTAACGGTCAAGAGAGGAATAGCAGCAACAAACACCTTCAAACTACAACTCTGTTCATCCCACCCTTTCTCTGTAAATGCGCTGACATTGAAACGCCATTGGCTGTGGCAATTAGAACCAATTTCCACCAATGAGCTTGAAGTATTGTACAGTTATACAATGTTTTGGTACAGTGTCGGTGCATCAACTTTATATTTTGAAACCCAAATTTAAGGACTATAAACACAGGCAGAGGGTGAGTCAGCATGTCAGTGAGCCTTTTTTAAACGATAGGAAAGGATTTACAATGGCCTTCTACCAATGTTTAACACAAAAATCCTACCTATTGTACCTTTAAAGCATGCGTACAAACAAGCTAGCAACCACGGATTAGACGACCACAGATTTCAACCTGGGACAATTTAAAAAAACGGTGGTGGCCCAAAAGCCTGTTCAGTCATTGTGCATCGGTGTACTTTGTTGCGTTTCACTACCTGTGGCTGTCGGGCGGTGGTAATCCTTTCATCAGTGTTATTAGCTTCTTCGTCCGTTTCTGTTAATGAGGGGGGACGAGCGGAGGAAGGCGCCAGGGCAGCGACAGGAGTCTGTAAAACCTGCGCTTGTGCAAAGTTCTCACAACTTCATTAACCTGCCGCTCCTCTGGACACCAAAGGCCGTTCCCCGCGGAGACGGAAATCCCGCCGTTTCGTCTCCGCGATGTGTATCTATTTTCAACTCGGCTTTGATTACCCTTTAAGTAAACCTTAATTTAGGTACCTACGGGGTAATTTTCCACGCTTGTTGAGAGGGACCGTTAAATCACTTCCTAAAAATCAATGGGAGCTCGCAATTGCTTCAGATACAAGGAATACAAATGCCGGCGTATATCTCACCTGGTGCAAGTCATTTATGTGCTCTTTCTGCCAGATGTACACGGATACAAATGGAAGTCTGGTGGGTAATGAAATGTGACCTTGTAGATTCAAGCACCAGGCAAATCATTACTGGACTAATGTACAATCAGATATTTACCCGTCAGATGGTGGGCATTCCTGCGGCTGGGTTCTCCCAGTTATTGATGTGCTTATCCAAGATTAAAAAGATGAGGATTTAAGAGAACCCGGTGGGACAGTGCACTGCAGCCTCTTAATGTTCGCAGGTGAGAAATGTTTTATTTAGCCGTTACCCTCATTGACAAATGGCACATTACCCCAGACCCACAAGCAGGAAAATTCAGCAATAACTCAATTTATGCAGTAAAATATTCTACATTTTGGCTTGAGATTGAGAAGGAATTCAAATCCATTATGCATGGCTAATGCACACAGGACTCGTTTAACAGTATGCGGTAAACAGCGAATGAAAAAAAAAAAAAAAAGGATAGCCTGGAATTCATTTTCTAAACCATTAAGCCAAATTTCTGAACCATAAATCTTCCTCCCTTCTCCTTTTCCCTTTGTTAAACCCTGGGCTCGTAATGGATCTGAGAACATCCCACCTGTAGTCAGCTGAAACACCGCACACTCGGGTTATGCTCCGAACGGCTGAACACCTGGCAGACGCCTCTGATCCCTCAGCTGTTACCAACGTGTGGGAGATGAGCAGCCTTCCCTCCTAGCGTCGGCGCTGAGGCCCGTTGTCCTCCCTACATCCCCAAGTCCGGTCAGCTGCTCACGTAGCCCACATTAACACAGTGTGGCATTAACATTAGTGAGCGCATTAACACAGTGTGGCCATGCGAGAGTCAGTGCGAGAGTCAGTGCGAGAGTCAGTGTGAGAGTCAGAGTGAGAGTCAGTGCGAGAGTCAGTGCGAGAGTCAGTGCGAGAGTCAGAGTGAGAGTCAGTGTGAGTCAGTGTGAGAGTCAGTGTGAGTCAGTGTGAGAGTCAGTGTGAGAGTCAGTGTGAGAGTCAGTGTGAGAGTCGGAGCGAGAGTCGGAGCGAGAGTCAGAGCGAGAGTCAGAGCGAGAGTCAGAGCGAGAGTCAGAGCGAGAGTCAGAGCGAGAGTCAGTGTGAGAGTCAGAGCGAGAGTCAGAGTGAGAGTCAGTGTGAGAGTCAGTGCGAGAGTCAGTGTGAGAGTCAGAGCGAGAGTCAGAGTGAGAGTCAGAGTGAGAGTCAGTGTGAGAGTCAGTGCGAGAGTCAGTGCGAGAGTCAGAGTGAGAGTCAGTGCGAGAGTCAGTGTGAGAGTCAGAGCGAGAGTCAGAGTGAGAGTCAGTGTGAGAGTCAGTGCGAGAGTCAGTGCGAGAGTCAGTGCGAGAGTCAGTGCGAGAGTCAGAGCGAGAGTCAGAGTGAGAGTCAGTGCGAGAGTCAGTGCGAGAGTCAGTGCGAGAGTCAGTGCGAGAGTCAGAGCGAGAGTCAGTGTGAGAGTCAGAGCGAGAGTCAATGCGAGAGTCAGTGCGAGAGTCAGAGTGAGAGTCAGTGCGAGAGTCAGTGCGAGAGTCAGTGCGAGAGTCAGTGTGAGAGTCAGTGTGAGAGTCAGAGTGAGAGTCAGTGCGAGAGTCAGTGCGAGAGTCAGTGTGAGAGTCAGAGCGAGAGTCAATGCGACAGTCAGTGCGAGAGTCAGTGTGAGAGTCAGTGCGAGAGTCAGTGTGAGAGTCAGAGTGAGAGTCAGTGCGAGAGTCAGTGCGAGAGTCAGTGTGAGAGTCAGAGCGAGAGTCAATGCGAGAGTCAGTGCGAGAGTCAGTGCGAGAGTCAGTGCGAGAGTCAGTGTGAGAGTCAGAGCGAGAGTCAATGCGAGAGTCAGTGCGAGAGTCAGTGTGAGAGTCAGTGCGAGAGTCAGTGTGAGAGTCAGTGCGAGAGTCAGTGTGAGAGTCAGTGCGGGGGCTAATGACTGCCATTCCAATTTCCTGCATTTCAGTTCAGAGTCCCTACACATTCTCACCATTCCGATACATGACGTCAGTTCCCCAGTTCCCCAAATCTCCTGTATTTAAACTATATATTGTATATTTTTGTTTAATGTCCTCAATGCAGATAATTGACTGCTTGGCTAGGCTTAAGTATATATATTTTTTTTTTGGTAGCTCAGTTAAGTTGTTGGCATAGTTGTAGCATAATTACAGTTACAGTTACTCAGCCATAATCTTTGGTTTGTGGTCTGGAATGAACGTTAAATAAATGGTAAATGTTGGAATTTATATAGCACCTTTATCCAAAGCGCTGTACAATTTGTGCTTCTCATTCACCCATTCATACACACACTCGCACACCAAAGGCGATTGGCTGCCATGCAAGGCGCCAACCGGCTCGTCAGGAGCAATTGGGGGTTTGGTGACTTGCTCAGGGACACTTCAACACACCCAGATCAAACCGGCAACACTCCGACTGCCAGATGACTGCTCTTCCAAATATGGGCTTCAGCACAAAAACTATGCAATTAAGTAAAGGGAAATGATTTACATCCTCAGCACAGTGGTCATAGCAGAACAGAGGCCAGGAGATCCAAAACATCAGCACACTGTAGGCATTTAACAGGCTTTTTATACTGTATTTTTCTATTTTTTCTATTTATAACCCACATTTGGTACATAATCATATGTAAACAACAGTATATTTAAAAAAAGCAATTGTTGTAATTTCTTCACTCGACGTTCCGTGAAGCACAGGGGTGACCCACTCGGAGTCCGTAACTGGACGTCCGTTGTTTAAAAATCCTCCAGTAGCAGTATTCTCCGCAGAACAGAGGGGAGAGAGTGCAGATTAATTCTGAGAAAACAGGGCCTGGCGCCTCTCCCAATTAGATGAATTTGTTTTGTGTTTTGTTTTGGGGGTTATTTTTTTCTGCAAAGCTGTGTTCCTCTGATAAAGCCATTAGTGTTTATTTTTTTATTAAAGTTAAAAAAAGGCAGTAGACGCTGTGATATGATTGCTTTTACGTAATCACTTAAGCCCATTTCATAGCTAATGCAGTCTTTTGTACGCTAATTGGAACTCACTGTCATGTATAAAACAAGTTGTTTCGATTCACGAGAGCAGGAGAAGGTGCACTTTTATGAGTCAGTGACAGATTATAATTACAGTCGCAGCGCAGGCTGCCAATCGGGGAGAGAGAGAGGGGGAAAAACTCCACTTCTTGAATAGACGCTTGAAAATAGGCAAGCGACACAGATTGGAATGCTTGGCAAAGAAAAGATTTTAAAAATCAGCGCTCATTCATTTCGTTTACTTCGCACGTACGCCCGTCCGTGATAAACTGTTTTGAAAAGAATGCCAGAGAGAGAGAGAGAAACCGGGTAATCAGATTGCTTCTGCGATATTCCAAAAACCAGGATATGTTTCTTTTAGTTTTAATTAGCGACTGTTGTTATCATAAGAGCATCTAATTACGATGGAGTAGAGGCGTAAAGGCCTGCTGGATACGTGCCAAAGGGTTCAAAAGACTATTTATTACAACAATATAAACAGCCACTGAGAAAAGCGTCTTGCCATATCGGGAAACGAAAAATAAACCGATAACCTATTAATTTGTTGTTGGTCATGCTGCACGAGGAAAGTGCAGCAGACGTTCTCTTTCAGATGAAAGAGATGAATGGGCAGATGAATGGTGATTGGCAGATTGTGAACACAGCCCTGATGGCTATTGGTCGTTCCACTGTGACAGCCTGACATCTCCCTCCATTGCGGGACTCATAGCCCTTTAATCCACTGCTGATAGTCCAGCTCTTCAAAGAAAAAAAAAATATTTTAAATAAACATTTTAACAGAACCATTGATGCATCATTGGTGGCTGCCCTAATATAATAATAATAAATAATATCAACATTATTATGATTACTATTATTATACTTATTATTATTATTATAATTACAGTAATACCAAAGTAATAAAAATCAGTGGACTTATTAAGCCCACTTCCATTTTTGGATTTGAAATGAGGACAAAAAAATACATTATTTTCTGCTGTTTAATGTCTCGACCAATTCATCAATTTGTTCAAGCCATATCAGTGTTATGGCCAGACTTATGATCATTGATTTATGGACTGTTGTGTGCTTTGCTCTGAAGAGGTCCTTCAGAAGATGACCTGAGGAATCTTCTTTCCTGATGGGTAAATACACATTTTTAATACAGAATAAAGCAACTTCAATAATTATCTCATTGGCTCAGGAGGTAAAAGCATTCGTCTGGCAGTCGAAGGGTTGCCGGTTCGATCCCGCCCTGGGTGTGTTGAAGTGTCCCTGAGCAAGACGCCTAACCCCCAAATGCTCCTGGCGAGCTGGTTGGTGACTTGCATGGCAGCCAATGCCATTGGAGTGTGTATGAATGGGTGAATGAGAAGCATCACTTGTACAGCGCTTTGGATAAAGGCGCTATATAAATGCCAACCCTTTTACCATTTGACCATTTCCCTCGAAACTTAAGCAGACACAACTTATGTTACAGTAAAGACATATGTGGAATAATGAAATACTAGCTGTTATTGTCATGTATTTCTATGTACCAGATTTATAGTTAAATGAACACTGCATTTTAATTATTACATCTGTGCATACTTAAGTAAAATAGATGTATCCTATAATATATTAATTGGTGCAATCTCACAAAAACAGCCATATATAGAATGTAATTAAATATAAACAAATATCTATAAGCATAAACAACTATAACCTTGCACAATGCTCGACATTATTCCACCATGTTCCCATTAAGCAGAGTGAATTTATTATAACTTGAGTGTACACTAGTAAAATCAAAACATGGTGAGAAATTATATTTCATATATATACATACAGATAGATAGATAGATAGATAGATAGATAGATAGATAGATAGATAGATAGATAGATAGATAGATAGATAGATATGGCTCAGGCAGTAAGAGCAGTCGTCTGGCAGTCGGAGGGTTGCCGGTTCGATCCCCCGCCCGGGCTGTGTCGAAGTGTTGCACTGACCTAACCCCTAAATGCTCCTGACGAGCTGGTCTTGCATGGCAGCCAATGCCAATAATGTAATGTAATATTTCTACTGTTTTCTTGTGTTTATTATCAATTAACATACAGTGTTTTCTTTTCAGGTATGAGATTTTTTTGTGTCATGCACGCTTAATCAAGAGAGCCGAACTAGAAACCTACCTTAGCATTCTGAAGCAGACGGGAAATCACTGACTTTCATCAACAGCCAAGAGAAACACAAGAGCTAGTCACTGTGAGCCACTCACTAGTGTTTCTACTGTACCATATAGCTCAGAAAATCTTTTTCTTTTATAAAAGAAAAATGGCAATGTTTGTTTTATGAGTAATCTGCCATGGTGTAAAAAGACCTCTCGACATCCCTCTCTTAATTCCACATTAAAAAATCAATACCTGCAAAGGAAAATGTCTTTAAAATGGTCGCCTCCGCAGTAGTTTTGAGGCTTTTGGCACAGCCACCACGAGGTTGAATGTGCAGTCCAGTGTGTGGATGAGTGGGGAGGAGAAAACCTGGCTCTGATACAAAATCAGGGGGCATAGACTCCATAGCCACTATATTTCACCTTTACAATGTTCTTTACGAATTAAATTAAATTGTCAAAACAGTTGTGTTGAAATACATTTTCTGTATAGGTTTCCTTTCAATAATTCATGAGGTTGGCTTTTTTTGGAACACCTTGTATCCAGACTTTTTACAAGTTTCCTCACATTTCTTGTAAAACTCCAAAAAAGAGAGATTCATCTTCCATTTCTAGTCAAGTTCGTCAGCAGGAAATGTGACAATATACGAAGAAAACGTCAAAACTTTGATAGGGGTTGGCTTAATAGCCAACAGGACAGAAGGGAAAATGAAACAAGATGGCCGCAGGATCTTCTCTCAAGTTATAAGGAGTATCCCTCTCGTAGCCACTGCCTATACCTCTCCTCATCTCTCTTCATCTCCCTCTCTTTCTGCCTCCTTCTCCCTCTCTTCCTCCCTCTCACCTCCCTCTCTCCAATCCCCTCTATCACTTTGTCAGAAACCCAGACAGGGGGTACCAATCACAGACTCAGTCAAACCCAGGCAGAAAAAAACAAAAAACAAAAGATCCCAAAAAACCAAGGAGCAGAAAAACAGACAAAAACGGGAAAGCAAAAAGGTCAATAACCCAAAAACACAGAACGTGAAAACCAGGCAGAAGAACAAAACAAAAAAGAAAGACAGGAAGGAAATCCATATAAGGAGTGGGAGGCGGAGACACTAAATGAAGAACAGGTGAGATGAATGAGTGGGAAGGCATGGGAAGACAGACAGACAGACTACGGTGGTCAGAGAGGGAACGAAGGCACGAAAACGCTAAGAACTTACACAAAAACAGATACCGAAAAGCCACAGAGCCTGACACACTTCCTCTTTCTCCCTAACACGCTGGAGAAGGACCAGTTAACTGGCTGCGGTAAAGAGCCCACCGCCGCAGCAGGTGTAGCCACTGATAATAAGTGTTTAAAAAAACAGGATCTGACAAGTAATTACGCGTGGAGCTCTCTTTACTCTCCTCTCAATGACCCCATTTCACTTCACCCCCCGTCTACTTCATCCAAATTGCATTTCCTCACGGCCATTCTTTCTGGCTCATTTCTGAACATGCTGCTCGTCCTTTACTGCACACAAAAGGAAACTGGTCCCGTCCATGTTCAATTGCCTCCACAAAAGCATAAGGCTTTATCTCAATCTGGAAGTCCAAAAGCTTTCCCCGGTCCATTCACATAGCATGTATTTTTATGGCCCAATTTAAAAACAATTGTCATTCTGGAGAAGCTATATTTCGTGTTTTTTTTACGGCTGGCATAATTACGCATTGACAGAGTGTTCAGTTTGAAGAGGTAATACAGACAGTTAATTTCTGGGTCGATGCACGGACAGCGTTATAGCTCAACTGCGGCTCACACATCTATTAAAATGGATTCAGCAAAAGCAAATCACATTTCATTGTTCATGCAATATCAATACATTTCTTGATCACGGATTACAATTTCTCATGTTAGAATTACTGGAAATAGATTTTTTTTTAAAGAAGAAAAGCCTGATGAGACACTGACAATCTGTCAAATATTTGCATGTATTATTATTTTTTAATTAGACTGACCAAAGAATCTGTCAGTCTGTCGTTAATGTCGATTTCCCACGTGCTGCACCTTTCACATGGTTGTTAATGCATAGGACGCAAGCTCACAAGGTGGAGACAGAGACCCTCAGCACATTCAGGTACAGGCATACTGCGGTGCCGTGTATTTTCCAGTCTCGGCGGTAAATGGAAAACCGAAATGGGCTGAATGGCCCGTTCACATCATTATGTATTATTACGCTCCAGAGTTCTTAAGAGGAAATCTCCAGCTTCCAGTGCTCTGGCCAGCATTCCAGCGCTCCTGGTGCAGAACATCACAGAGTAACCTCATTCAACAGCACCAGATGACTGCCCGCCCCGCATACACTATAAACATTGATTATTTCTTAAAACAGCAAATTTTTTATTTTATTTTTGCCCCGAGAAAAAAAAAAAAAAAAAAGAAGCACATTAGTGACAACAGTCAGAAACAAAAGCTACTGCATTTCACTCTGGTTGGAATGTTAATTCCTCTCGGCGTTTCCCGCCCTGAGGACCTCGGGAACCATGCCCTGAATGAGGAATGCGGCTTCAGCCGAGCAGTACAAGATAACACGCGTTATTTGTTCCATTAAAAGGTACACAGTACACAGCGCGGGCCGAGCCGTAAAGAGAATTGCAGACAGTTCAGCATTATTATTATTATTATTGTTGTTGTGTTTTTCTCTCTTCCCTTCTGAGTGTGGGCACTCCCCGATGACAGCGCAGAGAGGGAAATGAACTCCAGCGCAAGACGACAAGTTAATTTCCCCTGGTGTTTCCTTCCTCTGTCTCCCACCCCCCCCCCTCCCCCCCCCCCCCCTCCCATGCTGTTCTGGATTATTCCTTCTGCGGGAGACAGCAGGGGGGGGGGGGGGGGAAGAGAAAACACACGGCCTCCCTTTATGAAGCCTCTGGTTTAAATGTCACGGCCTCCCACACTCAGGCCGGCGCTTGTGGGGAGAGGGGCAAACGTGGCTGGGTGGGGCAACATGGCGGCAGGCTCCCAAGCAGCCAGAAAGCCCCATGCAGCGGGCATGACCAGCGAGCTCTCGCCCCAGACCTCGACCCCGGGGGAAATAACACAGCCTGCAAGCCCCACACCCAAGGTAGGCACCACTGATGGAACTGAACTGCGTTTCCCTACTAATAGTGGAAGACCACAGAGTACAACGGTTACGAAGGTCTGATTGTAGGATGACTGCCATTGGTGCTCAAGCTGAAGTTGTTCAGCGAAGATCGCCAGCTGTGTGGGTAGAAGGGATCGTATGTACGCCCAAGTCCCTCAGGACAAAAGTGTCTCATAACAATAATAAAAATAAAATAAAAATGTGTGCCCTCTAAAATGTAACGAGTGTTAGTCTTTCACTGCTGAAATTTAACAGAAGGTTTGGTTTAAAAAAGCCCTCATGCTTCGTACCTTTAAACGTCCCCCCCGGTGGGGAACAGAACATCCCCTTTAGTGTTCAGAGGGAGGGGTGGAGGAGAGGAGGGGAGGGGGAGAGAGGGAGAGGGGGAGAGGAGGAGAAAGAGAGAGGAGTAGAGGGTGGAAGAGAGAGGGAGAGGAGGAGAGGGGGAGAGAGAGAGGGAGAGGAGAGGGGGGAGGGGAGGGGGAGAGAGAGAGGAGGAGAGAGATGGAGAGAGAGGGAGAGGAGGGGAGGAGGAGAGAGAGAGAGAGCCATGCGCTCCTGCACCTTTAAGACATAAAAAGCAGTATGACTTATGAATGACTGGGTTAAAGAAACCCGGCCGGTGTGGGGGGGGGAAACCCAGAGATCGATTTCTGTGGTTGATGCAGCTGGCAGGCCATTAAACCCAGCTACTGAGACAGGGATCCTGCCATAGGAAAGCTGGCATTAAATTTACAACTGTTAAACTACAACAAGCCCCCATAAACCATTACGGGCCCATTGTATTACACTCAGCCCCTCAGCCTCCCTTTTAAAATAAAGGTGATGAGAGAGCGAGAGAGCGAGAGAAAGACAGAGAGAGTGAGAGAGAGAGAAGAGAGCGAGAGAGAGAGACAGAGAGCAGCGAGAGCAAAAGAGCAAGAGAAAGACAGAGAGAGAGAGAGAGAGAGAGAGCGAGAGAGACGAGAGAGGAGGCATTTGCACACGGACCTCTCAAACCAGCGCAGGGCTTCAGCTTGTCTGGGAGGATTAACAGGCCTGTCTACCACCTCTCTCTTTTAATTAGGCCCACTGTAGGCTTGGCCTTTCTTTTTTTATCATTTCTTTTGGAACGATATACACACACACACACACACACACAGGCACATGCACATATACACACACACATATACACACATACACACACACAGGCGCATGCACATATACACACACACACACACACACACACACACACACACACACAGGCACATGCACATATACACACACACACACACACACACACACACACAGGCACATGCACATATACACACACACACACACACAGGCGCATGCACATATACACACACACACACACACACACACACACACACACACATGCATATTCGCCCCTGGAGAATGTTTGCGTGAGCGCGCGTACCCTGGGGGCCGGACTCACCACGAATTCCATTTCATCGGAGTGACATGTTAATAAAAAAACGCCTGACGTTGAGTAATGCGGCCGTGGAGTGTTTAAGTGCGGCTCTCCGCCAACGCGCCCCCCCTCCCCGCTCCCGATAGCACAATACCCCGCCCCGGCCCTCCCCTGACCTGCTCCCGCTGCACTCCAACTGCGCTATAATGCATTAGTAAAGAGGTGTGTGTGTGTGTGTGTGTGTGTGTGTGTGTGTGTGTGTGTGTGTGTGTGTGTGTGTGTGTGTGTGTGTGTGTGTGTGTGTGTGTGTGTGTGTGTGTGTGTGTGTGTGTGTGTGTGTGTGTGTGTGTGAGCGCGCTCGCGTGCTAGACCCATGAGGTCGGTGTGCCCAAGAGCAAACTTCAAGGTTGGCGTTCGGCAGGGTAACAGACGGAGGCGCTCTGGTGTTTGGGGCGGGCGATGAAGCGGCCCCCGGATCATCCCTCATCGCTCCAACCCTGGCGACGCCCAACACCTCCCCACCTGAGGCCTCACCTGTAATGCAGGTCCTGCCATTTCCTCCGTGATGAATGCTATGTGATTCTGCCTGAAACCTAAACTAGACAGAGAGTGAGAGAGAGAGAGAGAGGGAGAGAGAGAGGACTGAAAGAGAAACAGTGAGGAGAGAGAGAGACAGTGAGAGAGAGGGAGAGAGAGAGACAGTGAGAGAGAGGAAGAGGGAGAGAGAGAGAAACAGTGAAGGAGAGAGAGAGGGAGAGAGAGAGACAAAGCAGAAACAGATCCAGACCAGGTCCAGGCTCTGTGACCCCACAAAAGTCACAGTTGCACAAAGAGGAACATTTATAACATTTATGTGGTCACTGCAAGACAGGTGAGGTGGAAACAGAGACGCACTTCATCCTAGGCTGTCAGATGTTTTAAAATCTGAAAAACATATTTCAGCAAATTTTCTACATTCATAAATAGATGTCCTTCCCTTACAAACAGCCCCAATCACAGCAGAGAGTGTTTCAGCCTGTCTCGACCGGAGGATCAGTGAATAACCTCCCAAAACACAAATATAACTGTACAGGTAAACATGGTACCTGTCACAGTTAATAACCAAATATGCTTTCAATAACATTTTTATCACCTTCTAATTGAAATGTTTTTTTATATAATGCTTTGACAGTACTTCCGGAATGCACGTCATGCGAACATAACGTATGGGATTGAACTGAAAGTGAGAAAATGAGGGTGAAAGAGAGACAGAATGAAGTGGGGATGAGGTGGAGGTCGGGTCGTTTGGGCTTTTCTCTCCCCCGTGGCAGTGACGTATCGTTGTTGCAGGCTGCCTGGGACTGCCTGGGACTGCCTGGGACGGCCTGTTCTGCTTCCCCCAGCCGGGGACAGGCTCACAGGGGCAGCTCGATAAATAACCTCCAGACCGGGGCATCTCTGAGACCGCCCGGGGTGCGTGCAGGAGCGCCCCAGAGGAGAGGGCAATAAGGGGCGATAAGGGGACCCTTAAAGGTACAATCGGTAGGATTTTTGTGTTAAAATATTGTTACGAGGCCATTGTAAATCTCTTGCTAGCACTGAAAAAGGCTCACTGACCTGTTGACTGCAGAGCACGGGCAGCACGGGCAGCCGTGTTTATAGTCCGTAAATTCAGGTTTCAAAATATGCAGTTGACGGGCCGACACTCTGGACCAAAACACCGTACAGCCGGAGAATAACTCAAGCTCATTGGTTGAAAACTGGTTCTAATTGCCACAGCCAATGGCGTTTCAACAGCGGCACGTTCACAGAGAACGGGGAGGGATAAACAGTGTTGTGGTTTGAGCGTGTTTGCTGCTGCTATTCCTCTCTTGACCGTTAGAAGTCCGAAGTTACCTATTGCACCTTTAAAGCACGCTCGTGAACGATGGGAAGAACAGAGTAAGCGGGTTCTGAGGAGGCCCGGGGGCACGTTGTGTCGGGGGGGTCAGCTGAGGAAGAGTCTGACGCTGAAGGTGAAGTTTCAGCGCTCACTTCAGGCGTCAGCTGACCTCTCTTCAGTTCAGCAGCCGTTCCACCGACCGGCCAATTACTCCGGCGTCCGCCCGAGCCAGCCCTGTCAGGCTCTGAGTCTCACTGCAGAAGCGGGGCCCCTTCAGGCTCTGAGTCTCACTGCAGAAGCGGGGCCCCGTCAGGCTCTGAGTCTCACTGCAGAAGTGAGCCCCTCACCTCCGCACCGTCTGCAGTCCACCTCCATTGGGCCCAGTCCGGAGCGCAATCGGACCTGACGCCAATTAGGTCTTCATTTCGGACATTAGCCCTCGAAGGCGTCTGGACACGGGAATGCTGAAGGAAAGTAGGATGCTCCGTTTGTTTCCAGGTTTTTGCGGACTGAAGTGGGTCTGGCTCTGTCCGGTTCCCGCTGAGTAATGGAGTTTGTTCAATTTCTTGAAGGTATCTCATATGTATATATACACACAGTGAGGTATTTATTTGACTTATTTTGTATACTTATTAAGTCTTCTGCCGTAGCCTATGCACTTAGATGGTGTTCAGAGATGCTCTTCTGCATACCACTGTTGTAATGGGGGCGGCCTGTAGGGTAGTGGTTAAGGTACATGACTGGGACTCACAAGGTCAGTGGTTCGATCCCTGGTGTAGCCACAATAAGATCCGCACAGTGGCTGGGCCCTTGAGCAAGGCCCTTAACCCTGCATTGCTCCAGGGGAGAATTGTCTCCTGCTTAGTCCAATCAACTGTACTCTGGATAAGAGCGTCTGACACATGCCAATAATGTCATGTAATGTAGTGCGTGGTTATTTGTGTTACTGTCACCTTCCTGTCAGCTTCAACGAGTCTGGCCTCTCTCAACTGCTGCTCACTGGATGCTTTTTGTTTTTCGCACCATTCTCTGCAAACTCTTGTTGTGTGTGAAAATCACAGGAGATCAGCAGTTTCTGAGACAATCAATCCACCCTGTCTGGCACCAACAATCATTCCACGGTCAAAGTCACTTAGATCACATTTCTTCCCCATTTTGACATAACAGCTGAACGTCTTGACCACGTTTGCATGCTTTTATGCATTCACTTGCTGCCACGTGATTGGCTGATTAAATATTTGCATGCAAAAGCTGGTGTACAGGTCTACCTAATAAAGTGATCGCTGAGTGTGTATATATACTGCATATATATATATATATATATATAAACAAATACCTGTGCAGCTCTGTAAAGCTGAATAATCGCCCTACTTCTCCCCAGACTTGTTTATCCCAACAAAGAAAAAAATCTATATTTTAGCTTCGGTTCTAGTGCAAGACAGCAGCATTAACCTAGAAGTCACTTCATACAAGACTCCAGAGACTCCGCCTCTCCGGGTTCGAGTCATCTCCAATCTGATCTCGGCCCCATTGAAGGATGAAAGCCGGCCCCACCACCTGATCTCACCATGAATAATTAATGCTCTTTTTTTTGGGGGGGGGAGAAAAATAATAATGCTGAGATAGGCAGGAGACATGGAGAGAAGGATGAGGGAGATGAAGAGGGGAAAAAAAGAGACAACCAGGCATAAAAATTACGGAGGCTCATAGCTGGCCGGAATTCCAAGGAGATTTGTTGACGGCGATAACGTTATCTGGTTTTCCAAGCTAAATCCCTCGACAAAGCTTAAGCTTTTCCGTTTGATCAGGAGGGTTTTAGCTGGGCCACTGGTTAGCCCCCCGGTTATACGGATTTATTTAATTTTTTCTTTTTATTTTTTTAAACCCCAGTCCCAGTTTCAACATGGAAAAGGGGCTCTCAAAACTCCTTTGATCTCACCCTGCCCCCCAACCCCCGTTTTCTTTCTCTCCACTGAACCGTCTGTGATCACAGCGTTCAAAATCATGAACGGGACCTCTGCTCACCTTCCCTCCGCACGGCGCACACTCTCCGAACGTCTGTCGGCGGAAAGTCGACGCAGCGCTCCAGATTCAGGCCGTGTCCGAGCGCGATGCGACGGGCAGCCTCCATGGTCCACGCCGCGTCCGGAGGGCACGACGAGCTAAAGAACGAGTCCCGCACAAACAAAGCAGCTTAACGCATCTGTGTCTCGTGGAGAGCAGGAACCATAACCATGTCGAGATGATTGTCGGGTATTACAGTAAGCCAAAGTGGGGTTGTCACATTTGCGTTATTGTTGTTGCTGTTGTTGTTGTTGTCGCTGATTAAAGGAAATTCCTGAGATGTGTCTGTTTAGCACTGATTTACATGAAATTCATGGAAGGCTTCCAGGAATGTGCCCGTGTTAAGACTTCTTTAATTAGGCTTCGCTCAGACGCAGGGCTGCGGCTCACAGCACCCAGCGGAGGCCGCTCAAGACCGGCAACCTGCGTCCTCAAAATTCAAATACATTTTGAAAGCGCTCATTGTGAAATCCTTGACCTTTACTGGAACCAGTAAAGGGGGGGGGGGGGGGGGGGCATTTGTGGAGAAACTTTGGGTCCATTCCCTAGCTAGCTGCAGTATAATAGAAACATACAACAGGGAACATAGAGCTGATCAGTAAAAAAAACCAAAATGGTTCCACCATCCAGGATTTGGAGTTAAGAGGATGACATGAGCGAATGGTTCATGAGTAATGTGTGAGGACATTTTTCATTACTTTGTCTATTCCCTTGCAGTGATGGTGCTACTATGCTAAACTAGAAAAAACAGCAATGCATGGATAGAGACAACAGTCGCTGTCTATACTCATTAACCATTGATATGTTATCAATATGCTTTATCTAGAGAGTATCTTAATGAACCTGGTCTCGAAGTGTTGTTAGCCAGACCTGTTGTTCTCAATTATGTTTCTCCTCCGTGCTGTAAAATCCAGCTATGCCAGCTTGACCGGCTTGAGAATTGTGCTGGTCAAGCTGGTCTAACTGGGTATGAGCTGGTCAACCAGCATAGCCAACCTGGTCCACTCCTACCCCATACAGAAACCAGCTTCACACTACAACCAACAAACACTCAGCAGAGCGCGCCCATTTCCAACAGAGAGGGATCAGAACATAAACAATCATAACTGCACCCATCCGGCAAAGGTTGCTGCAGTATTACTGCAGAGTCACTTGTGTCATTGTATTGTATCAGTGATCTGTGCTTAGCAACCAGTTTAAGTTTACAGATTCCCCCTCAAGTAACCAAGACAAATTCTTTTAAAATAGATTTGTCAAATTTTAGGGGTGAATGCTCCTTCACTGCCCTTGTCTCCTCATGAAATCATTTTGCCTCCAAAAAAAACAATAACTTATTACTTATTTTTTTAAATACATCATGTTGATCAAAATCTTTTCATTTGAAGTCAAATGCACAAAAATAGTGATATATCCTATGAGACAGAAGGCGACAAACGAACCAAAATTAATTGTGTAAAAACCATCTTGGTAAAGTATCAGTTTAAAAGGTCTCTGCCTCCCATATTAGTAGCTTCCAACTCACCACTGTTGAACAGATGGTGTTGATGCTGGTGTCAGTGTCATGTGGAATACACTGCTCCAAACGAGAGGTTAAATTTAGAAAGAGAACGTTATCGTGATGAGGCAGGAGACGGAGAACAATGGCGTGCACTGACGTGCAAACAAAACCCCACTTTTCCCAAAATATGTTTTTTTAAATAATTTTAACTTGTCAAGTTCCTTGCAAGAATTATCCATGATTAGCATCCTTTGCAATTTCATACTTTGTTCCGCTGTGATTGTCACATAATAACAGTGTTTGGGCGATTACTGCTTCTTTCATGGGGGAATTACAACTGCATTTCATTAAAAAAAAAAAGAGCAGGAAGTATAATTGCGTGTCTTTTTTCATCCCATCCGCTGTTTGTGCGTGAAGTACCGGGCCATCTCGCCCATGCCATCCCATCCTGCTCCCATTCTCTGTCTCTCCAAATAAATAACATGGAAAACACGAGGAGGAGCATGAAGATTATGGAGAGGCTGAGCATCTCTATATTTTTATTTGTATTAATTTATATTCATATTCTCTCCAGTGCCCAGGAGAAACAGGAATAACAAACTAGACGCCAGGCATTATTGTAATATTATTACAGACGAATTGCCCGTGTCGAGTACAGGCTGGGTGTCTCAGTCAGTGGGGCAGCTGAGGGTTCATCTGCACACCCTGTATGGCTGCAGGTGCCACGGTGCTTTTGGTATCACGATCCGATCTCTACCTGTATCCCTCTCCGCTCTCCCCAGGCTGGAGAAATTTAGAAAATGCATAAAGACTGGGGACTGTCTGTTTCTCCGTTTATGAAAATTGGCCTCCATTTTCCTTTGAGCAAAAGAGTGGCCTTCGTAATCCGGCGGGTCGCCGCGGTGGGAGTGGAGAGGGCACTGCAGAAGCCCTTCGCCTCTGACCTGCCCTCTCCAGGCACTGAAACCAGAACACTTACACAGCTAATTACACGCAAAGGCCACTCTCTTCACGGTAGCTCTTTTAATGAATAGTCCGTCATTGAACCTATAGGAATCCTTCGTAAGCCCTACATAAGCATTTATCACTAAAGTAGGGAAGACCTTGGCTCTGGCGATACGAGCAGTCGTCTGGTTGCCGGTTCGATCCCCCGCCCTGGGTGTGTCGAAGTGTCCCTGAGCGAGACACCTGACCCCTACATTTTCCTGACGAGCTGGCCGGCGCCTTGCATGGCAGCCAATCGCCGTTGGTGTGTGAGTGTGTGTATGAATGGGGTGAATGAGAAGCATCTATTGTACGGCGCTTTGGATAAAGGCGCTATATAAATGCCAACCGTTTACCATTCATATCAGCAACGGCAAACAGGAAAATGGCGTGTTTTGTGACTGACGCAGCGTGTGACATGACCATGACACACGCATTGACAGGCCACGCAGTGTGTCCACGTGCAGGTGCTGGTCTGTGTGCCGCGTGCGATGTGAGCTCAAACAACGGGTGATTCGTAGAGCACGTTGCCCTCGTTCTTCCTCCTTTTTTACACGAGAGAGAGCTCTGAACATGTACGTTTGAATACATTTCCACAGTGCATTCGTTTGTCACATGACCTGCAGCACAGAGGGGGAAACGAAACAGCAGGACGGCTTCAGGCACGGGGAGCAGAGACTCTCAGGGCTCCGCGTCTCTAGCGGGGAGAGACAGGCACGGGGACCAGAAACCAAACCGCATAAAATAATTATCTGAAATACTTTAACCCCTTAGACAGTGGAAAAATTTAACTTGACTAAAATTAACAACTATAAGCAGCGTTAATGCAGCATTTATTTCCACCAATATCCAGAACAAAAACTATTTGATTTTCATATGTCTGTACAAGTTTTGGTTTATTAGTAAGATGATTCCTGGCTAATGCTCAGGGATGCGCAGGAATTTAAACGAGCAGCTAAAGGTTAAAGCATTTCAGACGCGCGTTTGGCTCAGGTCTGCTTGTGACGCAGCAGGCCAGCCTGTACAGTACGCTGGCTGGGGAGCCGCGGTGACCGAAGCGCTCCGTAATGGATGTCTTACCGCCTCGTTAAGAGGGCCGGACCTTGTGAATGCGGGGCAGTGGGCCGTGTCCCGGTCCATTTCCACTCCTCCGGCGCTGCGATTGTGCCCCGTTCGGGTCACAGGTGCAAACATCGGGAATAAGCCCAAGTGCAATCGTCTTTACCGGATGGGATTTTGTCTTTTTTTTTCTCTCTCTCTCTCTCTCCGCAAAATAACACAGTTCAGCGCGTGTCCTTTCCCAGCATTTCATTCACAAGAATGGTTAACGCTGTCGCGGTTTTAATAGATTCCACAGCCGCGAGAGTGAGCTCTCTCTGTTCCTGGCTCGGAGGAGCGGGGAGGGGCGTTGGGTGGATTCAAGGCGGCGGCGGGCAGACGCGTATTTCACAATTACAGAGCTCCCCCTTGGGGTTCCCACCGCAAATTACACTTCACTCCCCCCGCCACACCCACACACCCCCCCCCTTACAAGACTAAGCTTGAGAGACAGAGCCCGTGTTGCTCCTAATTGTATCGAAGATTTCTTTCAGCAACTTCACATCTATTTTACACTTTATTTTACAGCAAATGGGGGGGGGGGGGGGGGAGACAACAGCGCAGCTCGGAGGAAATTGAACAGACCTTCAATTACGGCACCGCAGGCCCAACCGTCATGCAGGCAGGCTAGTTAGAGAGCCAGCACGAGGCGCCGGTCCTTTAACCCGTTCGGAGGCTCCCTCCAGAACGGCGGAGAACAAACGCACTGCTCATAATAGATTTAGGTGGCCCTTCCTTTTCTCTTTCCAAACCCCCAGCGCAGTTTTTTTTCTTCTCTTTTTCTTTTTTTTCTTCTTCTTCTTCTTCTTCTTCTTCTTCTTTATTCTGATGATTCCCTGAAGCTGCTTGAGGCTTTTATAAGAAGCGTGCAACGCTGCAGAACTCAGTAACTGATTAAAAAGATGATATCCCTGCGTACACGTATTGAGAAGCAGAAGATTTGGGTGGGTCTGCGTGTGCCGCGGTAGTCCCACCACGCTGAATCGAAGGCCCACAAGCGTACGCACATGTGTACACAAGCAGGCATGCACATCCTTGTGCACACAAACACACACACAGACACAGACACTCACTGCATGATTCATTTAGATTGTTTATGCCTAGCTATTTAGCTAGCTCGGTCTGCCCTGTGCCTTACAGGGTCTGTGTGCACTGGCCAGGGCTATTGGCATTTTCATTTCTTGTGCGTTTTATTTAAATGTTTATAAGCGTGATGCCTTCGTAGTGTGGCAGGTTTTATCGGTTGTGCTAGCTGCTGCAGCAATGGCAAACGTATTTTTGACCAGGCGCCTATTCGCAATAATTTTACTTCACTCCTGGAAGAGATGCACGTTAATTGTCAGTTCTATGGTATTAGCTGCCTCTTTGGTCACCCCATTCAAAATGTTATGTTGGTGCCCCTCCAGGTACTTACACATTCAAACACATACTCTTGTGTTTATACATGCAAACAAATATGCATGTACTTATACATCCAAACAAATACTCATGTGCTTATACATGCAAACATGCTCACATTTGTGCATGGGCACGCACACACACACACAGGTGTACTCAGTGTATGCACATGCACACTCACACACACAATACGCATTTATATGCATGCACACACTCACGGGCACATACAGTACACACGCACCCATAAGATGTGCACACAGAAACATGCACACACATTCAAGCATGCACACACACACACACACACACACATCCCTCCAATAAAGCGTGCCCTTGAATTTCTAATGACCGCGGAGCAACTGAGACATTCCATTACCACGTTCCCAGGATTCTGTCACACGAACAGAGACAATCACGCACAAGTCCAAACTGGAAATTTTCTCCAGGGGTCCGACAACACAATTATTCTTTCACGTCAAATGTATATTTTTAAAAACCTCTGCATGTTGCAGGAGACAGCGCACTTACACACACCTGACCGCACTGGGTCAGAAAACCTGTCTTCCTGCACGTTTCTTCTGCTGGGCGTACGTGCTGATTGCACCAAATCAGCTAATCTGGTATCAGCATTTGTCGTGCGTGTACTTGAAATGTTGGCCCTAATAACCTACAGAAGCTCATTAATCCACACAGTCCACACAAAGAAGTCCATATAAAATCTTTAGAGACAGAATTATGTGTTCCAGACATTTTTATTTGTATTTTTTTTTTAAAGACATCAAATAAGGTTGTGTCACATTCAATGGCTGAAATAAATCAAAATGATATTTCCTGAAAAATGATTTCCAGCATTCTAAGCAATTCAAACGGTATTGACTGTAAGACTTGTCAACAAGCCAAATGGTCACTTCATCGAGTGGAGGAAGGTTTGAGGAAGCTATTGATTGGCTGGTCAAAACTGTTGCAGCAATTCAAAAGGCTTTCATGCAATCCCGAGTATTTTAGCTGAAAAGCTAAAAAAAAACGTGTTCTGTGGCCAAGCTGCACAACAAATACTGACACCAGATTAGCTCGAATCAGTCATCACATACAGTCACCACGCTGGACTAGAACCTTCTCGGATACAATGGTCCTCTGATACTAATCCTGCAAATGAGATCCCGTTCCTATTTAATTATCATGATTCATCAACCTGGTCGACATCAAGAGCCTTTTAATCATCAGTATTCATAAAAAATTTAAAAAAACAAAAACATCCCCGCCATTCACATGCTCATACGTGTACGTGCAAACACAGCCTATAAAGCTCACTCTGGAGAAGAATGTAAAAACAACAGTCGTGTAGCCCCTGCAGAACACACTCTGACTGACTTATTTCAGAAGGAAAGAGGCTGTGTTTAACAGTTGCCACTGGACAAATATGTACTCCTTAACCTTGTCACCTGAAAAAAACGGCTGTCTGGGTCTTAAAAAACACCTGTGAAATGGCCTGTTTGCTCCTTTAAAAACACCTGTTTTGGTGCTCCTGAGGTAAAGTAGGTCAGCGGGCGGGAACCGTGTTTCTGCAGAGCTGTTAGGCGCCATTCTCACACGGCGGCCCGGGATGAACAGGGTCAGCTGGGCTGCTCATAAAATATTTAGCATCGTGAAAAAAAATTACTCTAATGGCCTGCTGGAACACATGCCTAAAAGGCGGAATACAAAGGACCTTTTTGGTAAAAGTGGTCAAACAGAAATTTTATTGTCATTATAAGTATATTAAAATACATCTTGTACAAGGGCCCTACAATCTTGAGTCAAATGGCTTCATATCACCAAGAAGAAGCAAGTTTGTAAAAAAAAAATAATAATAATTGATTGTTAAATCAATGTTTGGCAGTGGATAGTAGATCAGTCTCATACCCCAATAATGTCCCTAAAATATAACTAGCAGACCAAAACCTGCTCATTTCTGCATCCCTCTATCTCGTGTCTATACACAGTGATCCCTGCAGGGGTAATGAGCTGCAGCTAATGCTACCTGTTCCTCAACGTCAGTCTTTTCCTCCTTAGCAGAGAAAAACCCTGTTCCGCTGCTATTCGCAAACTCAGAGGGCTGAGAATTCGCTGCAACGGTGCACAGGATTGTGGGGGAAGGGGAGAGGGGGAGGGGGCGTGTGGTCAGGTGGTTTTTCTCCCAGAGGACAATCCCACAGCTTTGGAAGAGTTGGGCTAACAAAGAAAGAGACTACACGGTTCAAGACAACAGGAATACACAATGATGAGCCCACATTGGCTCATCACTTACCTACAGACGGGAGAGAAGTATTTACAGACCAGACTAGACTACAGACTAGAGAGACTTACCTACAGACCAGACCAGACTAAAGACTAGAGAGACTTACCTACAGTCCAGACTAGACTACAGACTAGAGAGACTTACCTAGAGATTAGACTAGACTACAGACTAGAGAGACTTACCTACAGACCAGACCAGACTAAAGACTAGAGAGACTTACCTACAGACCAGACTAGACTACAGACTAGAGAGACTTACCTAGAGATTAGACTAGACTACAGACTAGAGAGACTTACCTACAGACCAGACCAGACTAAAGACTAGAGAGACTTACCTACAGACCAGACTAGACTACAGACTAGAGAGACTTACCTACAGACCAGACTAGACTACAGACTAGAGATACTTACCTAGAGATTAGACTAGACTAAAGACTAGAGAGACTTACCTACAGACTAGATTTGACTAAAGACTAGAGAGATTTACCTACAGACCAGACTAGACTACAGACTAGAGAGATTTACCTACAGATTAGACTAGACTAAAGACTAGAGAGATTTACCTATAGACCAGACTAGACTAAAGACTAGAGAGACTTACCTACAGACTAGACTACAGACTGGAGAGACTTACATGCAGACCAGACTAGACTAAAGACATTGCATCAGTCCTGGACTGGAAAGCCCCTTGAGTCTGTACATCTGTGACAGGTCCGGGCACGATGCTCCACACATCGACAGCTCTATGTGAATAAACGCTTTCTAGGAAACCTTCTCAGAATTTTCCTTTAGCCAATGTCCACCTATTGCCCCTTGTTCTGTGGGCAGAACCTTTAACGAGAAATACAATCGTTTTATGGAATGCAAAGAGGCCTCGGTGTCCTTCCTCGTGCGTCTCCGCTCCCGGTTTAGTGACCTCCGTCCCTGCAGAGGAAAGGGTTGCGCGATGGCCACAGCACCAGGGAAGGAGCTGGGTCGCACTAACTGGGGCAATATCGATGTAATCACCCCTCTGAGGGAGAGGGGCCAGGGAGAGCAGGAGGCAGACAGAGAGATGATCAAACACCTGCCGTAAACAAACACACTACCTGTCTCAGGAGTCAGGAGCGGTGACAAAGTGAGGCTTCAGTAACATTGAACATTAACATCACAACCGTGCATTATCAGAATGCATTGTTTTAAAGAAACATTCTGATTGGTACAGACAAGGTGACACTACACATTTAATTTCTCCTGAAGCCTCGCTCTCTCACCATTTATTGTGAGAAAAAAATTATAAAGAATTCAAGAGGAAAGAGGTGTAGCACTTGTTTTCTGTGATTTGAATGTGTGTGTGTGTGTGTGCGTGTGTGCGTGTGCGTGCCTGTGTGTGTGTGTGTGTGTGTGTGTGCACGTGTGCGTGCGTGTGTGTGTGTGTGTGTGTGTGTGTGTGTGCGCGTGTACGTGCCTGTGTGTGTGTGTGTGTGTGTGCCAGTGAGTGTGAGAGACAGAGGGGGTTTTTGTATGTTAATTCTGCAAAGCCAGGAAAGCTCTGAATGACATATATAACTGTGCAAACAGGGGAGAGGGAGATATTTGATATCAGACGGAGATGTGTGCGATGGCAAACAGGGTGTGATTCCAGATGAACTGGATGCAGCCACACGCAGTAACTGGGACACATGGCGGATGATGCTAAAACAGCCCTCTCAGGCATAATTTATTCTCATGATTACACTTTATATGCTGCAGGCGGCAGCTCAAGTTACCCAGTCCAGCGGGCCAGGCCATATGCAGCCATAGATTGAGATTAAACCCGTTCCCTTTTTTTTTTTTAAAGGCTGTGTGCAAATTAGTTAAAAGATAAATTCCCCATAGAAGGAGGTACACTCCACTCTTATCAACGTGCAGAACAGCTTGTTAGGTCATGTGATGGAGGCAGAGACCCTCACGATGTTCAAAACAGTCCAAGCTTTGTGTAAATTCCACTGTTTAACACTACCCTCCCTTGATACTTTATACTTTACCTCATTTTATTTATTTAATAGGGACAGTGCACATTAATCTTCAGTTTCCACATCAATGTGAATGTGCCAGAGGTAGCTAATGAGCTCATTTTCATCTGTAGTCCCTAACCTTAGTCCTCCCTCCTGATTTCCCCCGCCCCTCCTTTCTGATATCCCTATCCTTGTCTAACCCCCCCCCCCCAAAAGAAATTGCACTTATGATGATGACTATATGTTTAAGAACAGCATTCCATGTGTATTTTCCTAGTTCTGGATGTGATGCTTTGACTTGTGGTAGAACCTATGCACTTGTAAGTCGCTTTGGATTAAAAGCATCTGCCAAATGACAAAAATGTAAATGTAAATGTAACCTGCATGTCTCTGGACTGTGGGAGGAAACCCACGCAGACACGGGGAGAACATGCAAACTCCACACAGGCACGGGGAGAACATGTAAACTCCACACAGACACGGGGAGAACATGCAAACTTCACACAGACACGGGGAGAACATGTAAACTCCACACAGACACGGGGAGAACATGTAAACTCCACACAGACACGGGGAGAACATGTAAACTCCACATAGACACGTGGAGAACATGCAAAACGTGGAGAACATGCGAACTCCACGAGAAAGGCCCGGTGGGGCTCGAACCCAGGACCTTCTTGTTGTGAGGCAGCAATGCTAGCCTAAATATCCTGCCAGTATTCATTTTTAAAATGGTGAATAGTGGAGAACTGTGAACACAGAAATTGCCCCTCATAACATTTGAGATGCTCTTTGATCTATTCACTCAAAGGGGCTGAGATGTTCCAAAATCATCATCTGCCTTTCAGATATGCATTCTGCTCTATTTGCCTGTGAAGGAAAGATTACAATTATGTATAAAAGCCGCACTAGTCTCGACACCTGTGATTTAACTCCATTCATTTGGCTGGTCACGAGGACAATCACCAAGAGTAGACCCTATGGAACCTAGAGAACTTAAATGAAAACGGTCAATCACAGTGTAACTATGGTATCTGGTGGCAGTGAAGCTATACCATTACTGTGGCCTGTAATGTATGAACAATGATAATTGGCTGTTTTTGACAGTGGCCTCATCTAATCTGATTCATGGCGAATATGAGGTTATTGCTTGAGTAAATCTGACCAGGAACCGGCGCAGTTAGCCATGGCTGCAGGGGATGTGCCATTCGTTCTGGGAGAGCCAGGCAGAGGCTGTTACAAAGGGCTTTGTGCGGGATATCGCAGACGGTCTGGGGTGTCCGGTGACAGGGCTAATGAGCTAAGGGAGGTCACTCTGTTATAAAAATGTTCATTCACACTTTTAAAAATAATCAATGAAATAATGCTCATGTCCACTGCATTAGGGGACAATTATGTAGGAATTACATTTAATCATATATTTCTTCTATAGAATCAAGTCTTCTAATGCAGAAATACTTCCCATGAACAATCACTATTTTTTTTTTGACAACTACTAACTCTTCCCCCCCTGTGACGGACAGATGTTCACCACTCCAGAGTTTTGCCGGTGAACAATGAACTCTCTATGAAAAGCACAAGGACCGCCCTGGACCAACACTGCGACATATATACAAGAAAGCATTAAATACAAGATGTAACTAACCTAAGATGTTTGCAATTATTATCCATTTAAAAGGCAAAAGTGAGTGGAGCACTTGCTCCATAGGCTAGGCATTTGCTTTCTGCTTTTGGAAATAGAGCCATTATTTTTAGACTTTGATTAAATTGCAGATTGATTTGTGAAACGCAGGACTTTCTTTTTAGAAAGAAGGGTTTTTAGATAAATAAATATTCATTTTTTAGAAACAATAGGCTCATTCCAATCGTTTTTTTTTCTCCTCGTTTGTCTTTTTGTTGCTCCTAACCCTGAAATCGATTGAGGTCCGCAATCTTTAAGGACATTCCTCAACACGTTAAATGTTCCTTCTAGGAGCGAGAAATAGAAGTTTATAACTCCAGAACTTGTACTTAAACTCCAGCACAAGAACTCCAGGGTGGCCTGTAACGTAGTGGTTAAGGTAAATGACTGGGACACGCAAGGTCGGTGGTTCTAATCCCGGTGTAGCCACAATAAGATCCGCACAGCCGTTGGGCCCTTGAGCAAGGCCCTTAACCCTGCATTACTCCAGGGGAGGATTGTCTCCTGCTTAATCTAATCAACTGTACGTCACTCTGGATAAGAGCGTCTGCCAAATGCCAATAATGTAATGTAATGTAACTTTGCGGAAGTATTTCTTACTGAAGCGTGACGTATAACTGATCGACCTGTTGGTCCACCTCTCCCCATCTGCCACATCTGTAGCCAGCCACTACAGACACTGGGGTTATGTTCATTAGTTTGAGCCTTGAAATCCTGTACCAAAGTCTTCAGCTGCAATTCCAGACGACTTTAATTATAAATATCACGCAGTAACCCGGAAAAAAAACTGAAAAAAGGATTCATTAAAATGGTAAAACTGAAAACCAATTTTTTGGCGATTTAGCAGTTGAATGGAAGTCTGTGAGAGTGGGTAGAATTCAATGAGGAAAGGCACATTGTAAAAGGTTTATCAACTGATAAATATTCATACCAATTCACAAAACACTGGGTGACCCAGAGGCAATGTATGAAAACAGTGGCACATTAAATGCATTAGGACAGATTACATATAATGGAAATGTGTAATGCTACTCAGCGCCCTCATATTGGAGTGACCCGCGTGTAGGTTTAAACAGAAGCAGGCCACTCATACACCAAACAGACACTATTTACACCCCCTGGCCTTCATAGGGGATGGGAAACACTTAGACTTCAAGCCAGTTTGAGCAATTTGCCATAAAAGAAGAGACAGGCAGCGTTTTTAATCAAACCGGAAGAGGTTCGCTGAGAGTTGCTGGCACCCATAAAGGGATTTATCAGCGATAAGCACACCTTCCCTCACCTCGCAGGGCTTTAATAACACAAAACACTGAAATTTACCTTTGAGACAAATAACCAGCGCAAATAATCCTTCATATCACAATCTCTTCCGAGGCTCCAGGAGAAGTAGAAGAAGAAGAAGAAAGGAAGGAAAACAGAAACAAAACGGCCACTCTTTTTGGGAACAGGGTTGTTCTTCAGCGCTAATCACACTTGTGCCTGTGGTATTGCTCCCTCTGTCCCGTTCTGCTGGAACCCCCAATGCTCACGGGCCCAACGGCTACACGGATCTTATTGTGGCTACACCGGGGATTAGAACCACCAACCTTGCGTGTTCCAGTCCTTTACCTTAACCACTACGCTACAGGCCGGCCCACGCTCACCTAACGTGACCGCGTTAGCGTTAGCATGAGCCGGGAAAGAGTGAGGCGCATTGGAGCTGACCTCCGAGCCGCGGGGAAGGCACACCAGCCCTCCTCCGTACCGGGCCGGCAGCCAGCCCGCGCCGGCCCTGGGGCTGACTCTGCCTCTGCCGACCCGGCAGAAAGGCGGGGGAGGTTCCCGTTAAATCGAGCTTCTTCTTCTTCTTCTTTTTCTCCTTTTCTTTTTTGTCGGTCTGGTGCGCGTGTGTTCCGACACACCGCTACCGAACCTAGCGCCTCACGGTTTCAGCTTTTATTCCAACCGACACAAACAAGCCGCTAATGCCCAGTTAATTACATTAAGAAAATGATGACATTGCGGCGTTGACAGCAAGCAGGAGTAACAGCAGACACTAGCGCACTGAGAGTGCAGAGGAATAATGTTACTCATTACCGCTCGGAGAGCATGCAGGAGTAATGGCGGACATTTTGGCTCTGAAGCATCTATACACAGCGCTGTGGTTACACTCATTTGGTAATGAAAAAATGCAAATATTTAAGCTCAATGGAAAACATCGGCTGCACTACAGCGAGTATATGCATCGATGCAGATGGATTCTTACACTGATGCCTGTCCATCTGCTTTACATCTTGGCAGAACCTTTCTGTATATACTTGTGTACATTGTTCTCAATAAGAGTGTCTGCCGACTGCCTAAATGTAAACTAAATGTAACTTTATTGGAACCTGCTCCCCATCCTGCCCCTGCTCCCCATCCTGCCCCTGCTCACCCTCCTGCCCCTGCTCCCCATCCTACCCCTGCTCACCCTCCTGCCCCTGCTCACCCTCCTGCTCCTGCTCCCCATCCTGCCCCTGCTCCCCATCCTGCCCCTGCTCCCCATCCTGCCCCTGCTCACCCTCCTGCTCCTGCTCACCCTCCTGCCCCTGCTCACCCTCCTGCCCCTGCTCCCCATCCTGCGCCTGCTCACCCTCCTGCCCCTGCTCACCCTCCTGCCCCTGCTCCCCATCCTGCCCCTGCTCACCCTCCTGCCCCTGCTCCCCATCCTGCCCCTGCTCCCCATCCTGCCCCTGCTCACCCTCCTGCCCCTGCTCCCCATCCTGCCCCTGCTCACCCTCCTGCCCCTGCTCCCCATCCTGCCCCTGCTCACCCTCCTGCCCCTGCTCCCCATCCTGCCCCTGCTCCCCATCCTGCCCCTGCTCACCCTCCTGCCCCTGCTCCCCATCCTGCCCCTGCTCACCCTCCTGCCCCTGCTCACCCTCCTGCCCCTGCTCACCCTCCTGCCCCTGCTCACCCTCCTGCCCCTGCTCCCCATCCTGCCCCTGCTCCCCCTCCTGCCCCTGCTCACCCTCCTGCCCCTGCTCCCCATCCTGCTCCTGCTCCCCATCCTACCCCTGCTCACCCTCCTGCCCCTGCTCCCCATCCTGCCCCTGCTCACCCTCCTGCCCCTGCTCACCCTCCTGCTCCTAATGCTGATCCCTCTCCTGCTCCTGGTCCTGATCCCTCTCCTAGTCTCAAACTCCACCCTGTTTGTAAATGCAAACCCATTCACTCTTATTATTATCTGTCTGAACTGTGCACCCAAATCGGAGGGTTGGGTGTGTTGAAGTGTCCCTGAGCAAGACCCCTAATCCCCAAATGCTCCTGAGAAGCTAGTTGGTGCCCTGCATGGTAGCCAACTGGTGTGTGAGTGTGTGTATGACTGGGTGAATGAGAAGCATCAATTGTACAGTGCTTTGAATAAAGGCTATATAAATTCCATTGCCCATTTACCATTTGCTGTATAAATGTGGACCCAGGTCTAAAGTACCCTGGTTAGTGCAAACCCAAGATGATGCTGGTTTTGGGCAAACCCTTCAAATGTACTGACTGGTGGCGAGGTGTGCACTGCAGTGCAGTCCTATACATGCGGGAGTAAACTCTCCAACCATAAGTGAATCCCCACCATGGCATCTCCTGAGCTGTCTGTTACCCTCTCTCCTTTCTCCCTGACCGAATAGAGCAAACGTGAGAGGAAGACAACCCCCCAATCTTCCTTAAAAGAATAAAAGAAGCTAATTGGAAAGGAGAAATGATTTGCTGCTTTGCATGGTACTGTCGAGCAGTGCTCCTAATAATTATGTATGACTCACCTTTTAGCATAAGTGCATGTAAGCATTTGTTTATTTATTTCAACACAGTTCAACAACAAAGGCTCAGTTACTGAACAACTTATCCGCAGCAACTCTTGTATTCCACTCATTTACTTACCGCAAATAGATAGCAACTAAAATGTATACAACTACTGTAAGAAGAATCTTTCTGACAAACTCATGACACCAGCCTCTTTAAACAAATCCATCAGAGCATTGCGCATTCCCATCAAATCAATTTGTAAATCCACAAACCTAAAATAACTTCATAGAATATGTTATATTTTTGGCTCTTGTTTCATTCCATCAAAATGACAGTTGTTAGATTTACAGAGACAAACACTTCAGTAAATTTAAGTGAACAGCAGCTTCATTACTGCTGAATTTCTTTTGCCCATACGGATTCTGACAGACACACACACACACAGACACACACACACACATGCACACACACACAGACACACAGACAGACACACACACACACACACACACGCACACACACACAGACACACAGACAGACACGCACACACACAGACACACACAGACACACACACACAGACACACACATGCACACACACAGACACACAGACAAACACACACACACACAGACACACACACACAGACACACACGCAGACACACACACACACAGACACACACGCAGACACACACACACACACACGCACACACACACATGCACACACACACACATGCACACAGACACGCACAGATACACACACATAGACACACACACAGACACACACGCAGACACACACACACACGCACACACACGCAGACACACGCACACACAGACACACACACACACACACACATACACACAATCCAAACTGGCAGCACAGTGCTTGCTGAAACAAAGTAATCTCAGTCATATGTTCTGGTTGGATCTATCTTTAATAAACCAAGAGCTCTACCTGCTGTTCATTACATGTAAGTACATCACAGGAGCTACGCAGGCCTGCATTCTTCTTAATTAGCACAATTACAAAGGCATAGTTCACCAATAGGCACAAAGAGGTTTGGTTTATGTACCGTACGTCTGGTCTATGTACTGCACATCTGGGCTATGAGCTACTGCGGTCGGTTGTGAAGCTGGTGATTGACGTGTGGTCTCAGAACCTTTGTGTCTGCACTTTTTTATGCAGACCAAGGGAATGCCACCTGCATACAGTCTGAATGGATGGAACAGATATGAACTGTGAAACCGTGAAACGCATTACATACATGCAGGAACACCTGCAAGGAGGCGTGCGCATTTTTCTTTTAAAAGGACTTGATTTCTTGCAATCAAGGTTCTATGGTAATTTCTGTAAATATTTATATTGTTGTGTGCAGAAGATTCAATTGCAATAGTCGATCTCTGAGAAATAGATGTGCATCGCCAGGTTTTGAGAATTAAATGTTTGAACTGTTCTTTCTATATTTCCAAGACAGTAATTCGAGCATCCTTGCTACCACAGAAAACATGTAGCAAGGCACCATCTATAGCATATTCACGTGAGGAGAATAACAGTAAGGTAACTGTACATAAACACTAAATCAATCAGAAAAAAACATGGTCTCAGTAAGGTAACTGTACATAAACACTAAACCAATCAGAAAAAACAAGTTCTGATAGCCCTATACACCCAAAATGGAGCATATGACATGTGACCCAATCGCAATCTTTCGCTATGGAGAAAAAAGCTTTGTTATTGGTTGGTGAAGCAGGCTGAATGACAGTGAATGGCATGTCCAGCTTTGTGAGGTTCAGGTGTCGAAGGGCAGACTGAACATGCCATTCCAAGATGGAGAGGCTGCCAGCACATCTGTCTATGCATTTAAGTGTACTTCCAAAACATATACTTAAATGTATTCACAAAAATCTTACCCATTGTGTACTTTAAATGCATGACTTTAAAATATACATTTTTAATAATACACATTGTTCACATGGCAATCCAGTATAATTCTGTTAATTAAGTATTATGAAGTACATTCATTGGAGGGTATTTCCTAAACATATCACATACTAGAGCATAACATAAATTTGAATGATTAATAGAAGCATTTTTGGTGTATTTCAATAAAATACACAAAGAGAAAAATATACTTGCAGTAGTCTTTAACTTCAGTATTCTACTGCAGCACTGAAGTAGACTGGACCAATGAGATGACTGTTCTTACTGCCTGAGCCAATGAGACGACTGCTCTTACCGCCTGAGCCAATGAGACAACTGCTCTTACCTCCTGAGCCAATGAGACGACTGCTCTTACCGCCTGAGCCAATGAGACGACTGCTCTTACCGCCTGAGCCAGTGAGACGACTGCTCTTACCGCCTGAGCCAATGAGACGACTGCTCTTACCGCCTGAGCCAATGAGACGACCGCTCTTACCGCCAGGGCCAATGTCGGCAAGTTTCGCCATCTTATCTTAGCTTCTCCCTCAGCATCAAAGTCATATGTAACCATTCAGATTCCAGGGCCAGGACACCCACGGTCCGGCCGACATCACATCACACATGCAGCAGGGAGAAGAGAAAGGAATGGGGTGTGGATGCTATTATTTTCTCCGCAAGATTGTGGATTTTAAGAGCTAGTACACACAGGTCATGTTGTGGTGGAATAAAGTCCCTTGGTTACTACAATCAGGACAGCAGCGTCTGCCCTTCTTCTGCTACAGACTGACAAACACACATGTTTACACTGCCCCCTGACTCACCAAATGCTGAGAATTCACTGGGCTACATGAGAGCAAGTCTCCAAAGAAGCCTTGCCAACAACAAGCATGCTGTGCTTTGACTTCTCTTTTTTTTGCATTTGGTGTAAAACCAGACTTCAATTAGCACCTCTTATTATTTCAAGCTTATCTTGTGCTATGTGACACCGCTCTAAAATTACATGGAGCAAAATGATTTTCGACATCCTAAATTGACTGAAGTTATCTGAGAGCTATTGTACATATTTTTCTAGTCATTAGACCGTTTTCCCTGTTAACCCTTTCCTCTTTGCCCGCCCTAGAGGGCAATTTCCACCTATACTGGAAGTGTCAATATCGCAAAAACTATTTACTGCACACGCATGGTTGTAGACTTAAATTAAAGAAGAGGCTTGTACCATTCAGGGAACAAATTTATGTCAGAGCATGTACATACGGTGCACTAAAATACAAAATAATACAAAACGCATTATATTTTAGCATTGCATATCTCAATTTCTAAGTCAAGGACCAACCCAGAACTAGCTTATATTTGTGCACAATGTTAATGTCAATTTGTGTATGAAATATGGCAAAGATATTGACAGGCATTCAAATTCCACATGGGCTCCCTCAAGGGTCCCCAAATCTCTCCAAATACAAAACTTCTGCATGTATTTTTGTCCAGACGTGACTGATCAGAAAACATATTTTTCTATTAAAGCAGATTTCCTGGCTGCGGTACCATGTGATACTCTGTTATTGTCCTGATCACTCCATAACTACCATCAGCATCAATAACCATCACCATCATAAACAATCTACATGTATCAAGTTCTCACCACCATCAATTATCACCATTATCATACATCATCATCATTAATCATTAGCATACCCATCATCTATCACCATGACCGTAAATCATCACCGCCAACACTAATCACCGCCAACGCCAATCACCCTCCTCCACCACGAATCGTCCTCACCGTTATCACAAAACACAATCATCACCACAACCATGATACATCATCATCATCATCTTCGATCATCCAAACCACCACCGTCACCACTTCCTGCGTTGGGGCTGGTATGTTCCTGTAGAGCGCGGCTGAGGTTCTCGATCTCGGTCAGCGCTGCTAGCACACGTGAGCAGGGGCGGGCAGCAGTGCCCCGGCTGGACCTGCTCAGTGACATCACCCCTTTCCCCTTCCATTAGGACATCTGCGTGTTACCGACCGGGCCTATAATCAGTCGATTATAGGCTCGGTCTCTCTGCAGAAAAACACCCAGTCAGTGTGAAAGCATATGTTTACTGTGTTTTCCGCCGTTGTGTTTTTCACTGTGAGTGGGAGAAAGGTCTCCACCGGTCGTGGCTGAAGGTCTTGCAGGGACAGCAGTGCTGTCTGCAGTGCACTGGAGTGCTAGCAGGCCTGGGGCCTTGGGGCCTTGGGGCCTTGGGGCCTTGGGGACAGCCCTTCCCCTGAACTCGATTCAGGGGGAAAGGAGGGAAGGACAGACGAAGACGGATTGTGTTCGACCCTCCGCTCCCACGTCGCTCTCTCTCACGCGCGCGCCCCGAATCGAGGTGCGCGGTCGGAAAACGTCCGCCCCCCGTAAACGGGGCACGTGTAAAACGTTAGCCCACGGAAAGGTGCCCCGCATCAATAATGCAGAATCCCGTTCCCTCCAAAAGTGCCGCATCGCTCCCGCGAACCCCGTCCCCTGCCGCTTAGCCGAGGAGCGTCTGACCTCGGGCCGGCGCTCAGCCGGCCCTGAATTATTCAGCTTCCTGTCTGCGCTCAGGCAAAGCTGCGCTCCGGCATGCCTTCACACCGCCCGATAAATCCTCCCGTGTGAGGCTGGGCTCCACAGACCTCAGAGCGGGCCTGGCGTTTACTGTTTCTCACCAGGAAATCGCCGATCAAACCGCCCTCACTGACCGCCACTGGTCCTCCAGGGTTTCAAACATGAACATGGAGATTTCGCATTCTATGATATAAATGGTAAATGGTAAATGGTTGCCGTTTATATAGCACCTTCGTCCAAAGCGCTGCACGATTGATGCTTCTCATTCACTCATTAATGCACACACTCACACACACCAACGGCGATTGGCTGCCATGCAAGGCATTTGCTCAGGGACACTTCGACACACCCAGGGCGGGATCGAACCGGCAACCCTCCGACTGCCAGACGACTGCTCTTACCATCTGATATCACACCTAAGCTGTATCCTTACCATTAATGAGCTGATTCGCAAAACATCTGTGGACCAGCAGTTACCCAGTAGCCCCTCGTGGGCAGCTACTGTATTTCTACTGTATTTTTGCTGGATGGGTTGGGTCAGTTGGTTTCATGAGATCTGAGATCGACTTCCTCCAGTGTTCTTCAGAGTGTAATGTGCATGTGGAAACAAAACAGTGTATGGGGCATGACAATAGAAATACGATGTGCAGAGTACTCTCACCTCCCTCCACTCATCTAACTGCAAAATTATTTGAATTATAATTATTGTTATGGTGAAGAGGGGATTCCTACCCACTGTCTCTAAGCCTGCTCATTGTGAACACATCAGGCAGCAAAATACTTTAACCCTTTTATACACTAGTTAATTCTCGCAGATTGCTTGAACACGCTATAAGAATCATCTACTTTCACCGATATTCGAAACAGAAATTCCTCCTGCAAACATTTGCACATTCTGAACAGTAATGTCTGTTATTCTCCAAGTTCCGTCAGTCAACTGACGATAAATTAAGCAATATGTAAATGCAAACTTCAGCGTCAAGGCTCTGCCTCTTATCACTCCCTGGTTGGAAGGCGGCCGAAATAACAGGGAGCGCAAAAAACTTTCCAAAAGGCATGAATCGGGGGTACGCGGGGCAATTCCAGCAGATGCGGCACAGCCAGCGGATTAGCGGCAGTACACAATGGCAGCAGGGCGGCAGAGGCGAGCGGAATGAGCAATGACGTACGCAGGTAAGCTCGGTGGTTTCAATACGCAGCTCTTCCTATTAAAGCCGTGAAGATGTGAGCGGACGGCGCTTCTCGAGTCGTGTGCCCGAACCAGCTCCGCAGGCTACGCATCATTTATTTTCGCGGTTCGCTCCTAGAGCCTTTGCGAAACGGGGCTATAGAAATAAAACTGCATTTCCCGCGCCTGAGGGCATTTCAGTTAAGTATTTGACCCGGGTCTGTCGGTCTGCTGGTGTCCGGGTAAGGGATCTTTCTCCTGCAGTCTCAGTGCTGCCCTGAGAGTCTTTACCATCAAACCCTGACCACTGAGTAGAGTACCGTCAGGCTTCTCAGGGGGCTACCACAAGAGATCTGAGAACCAAAGCTTGTTCTTACAAGTATTATTGTTAGTATTCTTAAAAGATACCGATTCCATCTGACGCTCATGCTTAAATTTCCCATATGAAATCTGGTACAAGGACCGTGGTAATTAATCTGTGGTTCATTTAATAGGACTGTTCCAACCACAATGTTTTACATAGTCACTAATCAATGCACATATTCTGTATGTAAGCATCTAATCCTATACCTTCGTGGAGTGAATGTGAATGTGTTCTCAAAGATAATGATGAAGAGACTAGTGAATCGTAATTTCATCTGGAAACGTAAGTAATATCATGCCTGTAGCAAAGCTCTGATAAGCACACGGATCAAACTACATGCATTTTGCCTGCCATTTTGTGACCCAGTAGGGCTACCTGGGCCGGCCTCCTCATCCTGGAAGCCCCCGGGGCGCAAGCTGCGACTCAATCCAGCAGGGGGCAGCATTTCCCCAAAAACGGGGGGACAACAAAAAAAAAACTCAACGCTTGCCATGTTACTGCCAAAAGTGCGCGTAAGCGCTCAGCCACAGCTGTTATCCCGACCGTAATTACTATTATTCCAATCTGTGAAAGAAGATATATCCACCGCGTACATCTATGCGTGTGATGCTATTTCACTACGCCCGTATTGTGTTGCGGCACCTGTTCTCCGTGCCCGTCCGCCACTTTGTCTGAGATGTAGTAACACCACTTCTTGTGCCATTACGCTCAGAGAGGACTGTTGAAATGACAGAGGGGACATGAAGGGGGCTGGGGGCTGGGCGTGAAAGGGTGTTAGTGAGGCTCCTTTGCACATTCTTGACTAATAATCCCTCCCCGGGGAAGGAGTGCTGCTCTGTGTCGAGCAGGGGGCTGTCCTGACACGGGGCAGCTGCTGGTCGGTCTGTCAATGCCGCCCACCACTCCCGCCGTCTCTCGGGAGCTGCGTGAAGCCCGTTGCAGCCGCAGAGACGGCCAGACCTGCTGGCTGTGTCGCGCTGGCCATCCTGGTCTATGGCCAGGGTCACGAAACAAGGGAGAGCCAGTCTGGTGACATCATAGTACTCACTTGAGAACAGACGGGAGCTTCCCCCGGTAATGGAGTACGTTGGTAGCAAACAATAGAATGGATGACATTGATGATTGGTAGAATCCTTCTGTTTGTTTTTCCTGATATTTCCCACAGGGGCTACCAGAATAATAGACAGTGGCAGCTCTGGATCGCAAAGCGTGATGGAGTTTCGCACTTGTGTATGGAATAAAGAGTGTAGGCACTGTTCAATATGCACACTTACCCGTAAGGACATTATCTTCCATTACTGTATCTGTACACGTTTCTCCTGCCATGGTTTAAAGAGATGAACTCCAGCCGTGTAGCTAGATTTGGCAGCAGATAGGCAAGATTGCTGGTATCTCAATTCCTGTGCTTTGTCTCTTTTCATTTTTGTGTTTTTTTCTTGTCTATTTAGCTTTTAAGCAAACTAGGCAGGAGGGACACTTAGGGGTAGGAAAAGGAGAGCATTGCAGGGCTGAATGGCCTGTTCTCACCATTACCTTATGATATGTTATGTTATGTTATGTTAATTCTGTAAAATGAATACTTAAATAAATGAGATTATGCTCGGAAGAAATGGAGACACACTTTAAAACACACTAGCAATGTTAGAACAACAACACAGAGAAACCATAGACCAGACTTCCAGTAGTCTGACAGGTTGACCGTTGTATTGAAACATTTGATTCAGAGGTCATCAGAGATATCTGGCCCAGCTGCACAGCACTGCATTCTCTCTCTCTCTCTCTCTCTCTCTCTCTCTCTCTCTCTCTCTCTCTCTCGCTCTCTCTCTCTCTCTCTCTCACACACACACACACACATAATCAAAGACATACACAAACACACACACAGACACACTCAGACACACATGTACACAAACACACACATGCACACACTCAGACACACATGTACACAAACACACACATGCACACACTCAGACACACATGTACACAAACACACACACACATTCAGACACACATGTACACAAACACACACACACACACACTGAGACAAACACACTATCTCTCACACACACAGACACACACACTCAATCTCTCAAACACACACTCACGCAAACATGTACACAAATACGCACACACAAACACACACACACTCTCACATATACACACACTCTCTCACTCACACACACACACACACAGAGGCACTAACAGAATACAAAGACTATTCTCCTGTCCTGTCAGCCACCAGACTCACCTTCTGAATGACACCCTGTACGTTTAGGCGGTGCTGCTGGGCGAAAGACTCCATTAAGGGGCGGCAGGCTGCTGCCTACCTGCGCAGTACCTGCATGGGTTATTACTGGACAGTCGGGGGTGAACTCCCCGGCCCTGTTCATCCATCACAGGCTGCCATGACTGGGCTTCCCGCCGCTGCTCCGGCCTCACTCACCTTGTTAAGATGGCGGGCAATTGGACCGAACCGCGCCTGGCAGCGGGAACACTTTGTCTCCTCCAAAAGGAAGGCTTCAGACCTGGACACAGTAAAATTAAAACTGCCAGAGGTGATTGGAAAGACCCCGTTGTGTTTTTTTTTGTGTTGTTTTCTTGTAACTGCTTGAACATGGTCTTATGAACAAGGGACCTGTAGTTCTAAACAAGGCAAAATAATAATAATAATAATAATAATAATAATAATAATAATAATAATCATGTTCAAACAAAATGCCAGTAAAAAAAACATTCAATTAAAAGGTGGCTATGTCTATCTTCATCCTGGTTTATGGTACTCCACAAACATTGGAGTGGAAAATCTAGTCAAACAAACGGTGACACAATGATTATTACCTGAAGATATTCCAAGCTAAATGTATGATCCAGTTCGAGCACATTGTAGCCTACTTTCGATAATTGTTTTGTCATTGATTTTTCATGTTTGTTTGTTTGTTTTTTGTTTTTTTGTTTTTTTATTTATTTGTTTTGTTTTGTTTGAAACATCACGCTCATAGATTTGGTCGGACGTAGTTTGATTACTATCCGTGTTCACTAGATGGCAGTATATGGCTGTGGGTTGTGTCGGAACGCGGTCTCTGGAATACAGGGTTTAAAATTCTCGCCATACTCCCGCACTCCCAAGACGCGCGGCTGTTCCGAGGTGCGGATTCCACCGAAATAAGAAACGATAAATCCGTCGGAAGCGGCATTATAGGCTACTTGTAATTTAAGGCTGCGCACGTAGTATGCTCCTCACCCGCCGGGATAGGTTGCCGTGTCATCCGGTCCAGACTTCTTCCACTTGCCATCTTTATTGCATCTGATAACACAGGATCTTTCTGTGTACCTTCGGCGACAGCGAATAAAATGCGCTCTGTGATTTGACAGCGTCAGAGCCCGTGTAAGGCAACCTCGTTCTGCTCCATCACGCATTAGAGTAGAGTCACACACATCAGGCCATTTTCAACTTTTTGAGTACAATTTACACGTGCAAGAATGTTCTTGTATTGCATGCGAGTTTCAAATCTTTAACATTGAAAAACGGATGGAAATGTAGCTATCTTGTGGTTTGACTGAAAAATGTAGCGTGTAGCCTACTGCAACATACGTAGACCGTCCTGCATCATGTTTTATGCAATGATTATCAGTTCAGTGCTGCTCTAACATTTCCTCAGATAGCTTACATACCAGACTGGAGCATATTCTGTGAGGAGTGTGTGGTGCGCTATATTATCAGATTCTAAACTATTGTACGATACAAATTGTGAGTATATTTGGATTGTGTTGGTGGCCCATAGGTTGTATATGCCATAAGGCTATCTGCGTCAATTGGACAATAGCCATGGCAGCTCTTTAAACACGATTCACGTCCATGCATAGAGACGAAACAAATGTTGTAATCTTGAAAACAGGAAGAAAAAGAGTTTTAGGGACACGGCACTAAAAAAATAGGCTATAAGCCGCGTTTCATTTGCGGGGCGAAGTGAGCTCCTTCAAACAGCGCTTGCGTTCCGCGTGCAAACATTTCTTAATCGCAGCGGAGAAAGGGGGAGGCTTCTTGGAGGTCGGATGCTGACTCTGACACTCAATCTCACGTCGTTTTAAGATTTATTTCCTTTTAGAGTCGTCTTACATCCTATGGGGTGATGGGCTATTGTCAGATAATGCAGGAGTGCAGCGGCTAACATTGTACTTTGGCAGATGGTCTTACCCAGAGTGCATTGTTTTCTTTTAGCTTCTCATTTGTCTGTTGTAATTGGATAGGGTAGTCCCACGGCCGCTGCCTGCATCTCTCTCTCTCTCTCTCTCTCTCTCTCTCTCTCTCTCTCTCTCTCTCTCTCTCTCTCTGGTTTATTGTTACACGGTGACATCAGGATTATTTGCTACAGTTAAAGCTTCTTACTGACAATGTGGACGTCAGCTGGGAATATATAATATATATTTTCGACCTCTTCTGTCTTTTCAACCGCATATGAAAACAGGTAAGAATCGACTTTTCGTTTATGAATTGTTCTTGTGAATGTTGCTGGTTTAAATGCTGATGTTCTAATTTTGCGTTGCTTATTCTGCAACTCTTGGAAACATTGTCGTGTAGCTATTCACGAGGGTCATGGGGATTGCCAGCAACATAAAACAATGCCCCGCTGTCATCGCACTTTACGAAACACTCGGTTCCCCCAAATGCCATTAGCGGGTGTCCATGAGAGGTATTACCACTGAACTTTCAAGAACTAGGCATGGACGGGTATCGGTATGATCTGAAGTAGATAATGTATATTAGTTTTTATTTAGTGCGGTGCTGAAATCGTCGGCCAACGGCAACTGTGGCAGTTGTACTGTGCGTGTAGTGGGCGAGACGTTATCACATGCCATCTATGATTATGGAAGTCAGTGTGGCTGTATTTTGTTTTATAACAGAATGTCACAGTGGCTGTAGCCTACTGTAGCTACGTGCATTAGCCTGGCTACTTCCGTCATAAGAATTTGTTAAGCTTATGCAAAAGTGGCCAACATCGGAGCTAAGCCGTGCTGCCGATTCTCGTCCTTGGGTTTAGTTAGCATATGGTATGACCTCGACAGATGTACTGCGAGAATAACAGAAGATTACTGGTTAACAGTGTCTATTGTTTTGAGGTTGTTAATGACTACAAAAGAAAAAAACCAGATGCGCCGGTCATTAAAATCGTACGGCATACAAAGGAAGTTGTGTGGGCACCCATCGCACAACTCTGTGACACGCATTATTCACGAATATTTAATTGCGTTTCGCTAACCAAAATTCATGATGGATAGTTTCGACCCCGGCATGAACCTCTGAAAGCGCAAAGAAAAATATTTATAGCGTTTGGCTACACTGTCTAATAATTGGTTTCCAACCTGTTTTTCATGGCCCTAGAAAATGTTGATTAAAAAATTTTTTTTTATTTTTTTTTACCAAATTGTACTCGAAAGAATGGCATGTTAACCTAGCTGGCCGACTATTGTATGCGAGTTCGGTGACGGACTGTGGCAAGTGCGTGGCGAAAATAATGACTCGCGTGTAAATTAATTGATAATTGTGCATCTGCATTCTGTTACACACGATACAATGTACACCACTTGTTAGAGGCAAGTTCGAATTATGACGCTTCTACCTCAACGTAGGCCTGTTGGGTGGAGGAAAGTTTTCCAATAAGCCTACAAACCTGAACATTCGCTCATTATGGGTCGCCTGTGTTCCCGCAGTGCAAAGGGCGTCAAAACACAGTGCTGGAAGAATGGTTAAGAACAGTAACAAATTATTTACACATGGTTCTATAGGGCTGTGAACCTTCCTTAATCCGTCTTCAAACTTCCACAATATCAAACGAGCAAAAAACAGAACTATTGCAGTGTGAAGATAATGATGTTGCATTTGGATTAACCATTACAACGCTGTCAACAGTACAAATCATGAATCATATTCATTCATTGTCTTAATGAGCTGTCCCAACATGTGCATACGTCTATACTGGGACTAAAGCACAAGTGTGTCAAAGCTTCTTATAAATCAAGTTCTCTGAAGCGTAAGTTCTCTCTAAAGGTGAAATATGGAATATATGCGACACACACACAACTGAACTACAAATACACTCAGTCACCACTTTCTTCGGTACGCCAGCTCCTTAACGCGAAGCACAATGCAGAAAAGCATACAGGCATGGTCAAGAGGTTCGGTTGTTGTTCAGACCAAATATCACAATGGGGAATGAATGTGATCTGAGTGACTCTGAGCATGGAATAATTGTTGGTGCCGGACAGGGTGTTTAGAGGATCTCAGAAACAGCCGATCTCCTGGGATTTTACACACAACAGTCTCTACAGTTAACAAAGAGCATGTCAACATGAACCGGAATCTCTGTATGTCGCTCTGGGGTCAGAGAGAGAACACACAACATGCCAAACCTTGAACTGGATCGGCTTCAGCAGTATAAGACCAATAAGTCAAAATAATATGTCTAATAAATACCTAATAAATAAATCTAAAAAATACCTAATAAAGTGAGCACTCATTTTTTTTATTTTTACTTCTACTGCTGTAGCCTATCCAATCCAGATTATGATGCGTTGTGTGTTCTGAGACGCTCTTCTGCATACCACTGTTGTAATGTGTGGTTATTTGCGTCACCTTCCTGTCAGCTTCGACCAGTCTGGCCATTCTCCTCTGACGTCTCTCACTAACAAGGCGTTTCTGTCTGCAGAACTGCTGCTCACTGGATTTTTTTTGTTTGTTTTTTGCACCATTCTTTGCGGACTCTAGAGACTAGTGTGCGTGAAAATCCCAGGAGATCAGTATTTTCTGTTGATGTGATCATTAACTGAAGCTCCTGACCCGTTTCTACATGATTGTATGCATTGCACTGCTGCCACACAATTGGCTGATTAGATAATCGTATGAATAAGTAGGTGTAATAAAGTAAAAATGTTCCTAATAAAGTGCTTGTTGAGTGTATATATATATATATATATATATATATATATATATATATATATATAAATATGTGTATATGTATGTGTATATACATACATACACAGACACACATGCATACACTCACACGCATTTGTGTGCATGCTTATTTCAGAAGAAAAAGCAGATAGGTTAACATCTCTAGCGCTATGAAGACTTGCATTGTGCCAGCACTGAAAAAAAAAACATGGCTGAGCCAAATCTTCACCTATGATTATTGAACTGTTGCAATTTTTTACAGAGATTCATGTCCCACCTACCAGACAAAAACATCAAACCACCAGCCTACACTCACAATGTCAAAGCAGGGATTTAAGTTTAAAGTTTTAATTTGTGTTTTGTGTTTGTTTGTTTTTTGAACATACTTACATTTCAAAAGCGCAGACGTCTATTTTTAGCCAAGCATAACAACACGCAGAACGCTGCCGGGTAGAACGCAGCTTTGAGGAATGCAAGACTCGCTCTGATAACGGGTGCCGTCTCTACTTGCCGGAGAGTGCGGTGTTTTAACTTTATGCGCATGACACACATGCATATGCTTAATGCTAATTTTCGTTGGTCGGGTTTTTCTTTTTAAAATGCGTTTGCGCGGTTCAAAGGCAGTGCGGCTGTGTCCCACAGCCCCTACGGCGGTCGACTGTAGCCGTGAAACTGATCATCAGAAGGCTGTGTGCAATAAAAGGGTTTTGAAAGAGATATTTATCATTTCCATCTACTGTGGTACCAGAAAACATGGCCCCGGGCCTTACGTGTAACTTCTAGTTGAGAGCCATTTGGTGTTTATGTGATGATATCTAATAATAATTTAGCTCCTATCAATTATTAAGGAGTATTTTGCTGTTGAATGATGATTTCGGTCTGGAATTGCTTGGCGATGCTATTTGCTCAGAATTCTTCTGTGGGCCTACAATTTGCGGCAACTTTGAACGTCCCCCTTCTGATAGGAGTTGCGAGTCTGTTGTTTCTGCACAGAGGTTGGCAGAAAAAACAGTCAAACAGAGACCGATGTGTTCAAGAGTTCCTTCGACATCCAAAGCTTTCGGGTCAAAACTAACCCCCGTGCCATAAATACATTTTAAATAGATTTGCTTAATGGGATTTCTAAATGTTTTTTGTTTATCGTTTCATTAGCTATGAAAGAAGTCAGAAGTATTTGAAATAAGTACCAGGAAAATATGTGCAGTTTACTGTGTACGCAACTAATAAACAGATGTTACAAGGGGAGATTTATAAGTGCTTGGTATGCTGGACTAAACATGGTTTAACTTTCCCATTGAACAACCCATTTTATTACAGAGGGCTTTCTCTTCAATTCCACAGAATATTATATTTGTTTCTGTATCTGTCAAGGTAGACTGCTTGCAAATGCTTGCTGTAACCCAACACAATGGGGACTCCAGCTGGTTGGCTATTGTGGCCTACTACATGTAAACAATGTTTTTCATTTTCGTGAATTTAAATAGTTGAAAAAGCACCCGTGGAAAAAGCTGGCCTGCCCACAGCTTCTGTTCCCCTGAAAAGCTGAAAGCTACGACACATTTCATCGACGGCAAACAAGCGGAACCGGAGATAACTGCAGTTGTGCTCTGACCATCTCATTGGCGAGCGCACGCTAAAATGTTTAGGTCGACTGTTACAGCCGTTTCACTCGTTTCGATCGCACTATCCAAAATGGATCAACTCATTTCTGCAAACATTTTTATTATCTCGAACGTGAAAATGTGAGCAGGAGTAAGGTTTTCATCTTGACTATTTTGATGGTTTTGAGGGATGATTTTATTCCTAGCACCGTGAAACGGAAAAAGACTAAAGTCGAGTGCACGCAGATCTCTTTCTAAGAGGCTTGATCAGGGTCTAAACATAGCGCTGATGACACTTTGTTCGGCCATTTTGACTTCAATAGGAATTCTTTACCCATCACTGTCACCCTCCTCTCCATTGCTTTCCTGCTGTCAGCCGTGTCGCCAGAACTTTTGATACGCCTGAAGTTCTTTGAAAAATTGTTTTGGAAGCCATTTTTTGTTCTTGTTCTCCCGGCTCGGGTTTTTCATCTCCGCGCTGTGTTGTTTTCGTGCATGGTTCTGTGCCACCCCTCATAACCTCCTTCCCCTCTCTCTGTTTTACCTTGTCTCCTCTCATGTCAGTCACCAAGGGAGGGCGCTTTGAGAGACAGGAGCGTTTCAGTCGGAAGTGTGAGCCGTACGGTATGTGTATGAAAAGTTTCATTTGCGAAGCGTGAAAAACACAAAGCTTAACTGTGAGATGAAGGAGTGACTATTTTTACTCTTAATTTTAATGAATGATCTTTGTACTCTATTGGGAAACATTTGGGGGCTGAGTTTTTCTTTGTGTTTAGGTGTCCTGTAAGTGAGGAGTGTACAGCATTATAAACGGCTCTGCTGTTAAGGCTGAACCGCTTGCCATCATAAACGGAAATCAGATATGTATCTGGGTTCTGCTTTCAAAGCAGTGGCGGGGGGGGAAAGGTTCTGTGCGTTAACTGCAGCTCGGTTTTGTTGGAAGAGCAGAAACTGGGAGTGGAAAATAAGAGGCAGACAGACACGTCACATTGCTGGGCTGCATGAGAGATTTAGGCCACGCTTAATTGAAATTCAGGCACCTGTTAATTAGAGAAAGATGGTTTTTTTTCTTTTTCTTCCAAGACTAAATTAATATCGGCCTCCTTTTACATGGTTATGTCACATGATCAGGCGGCTCAGGCGGTAAGAGCAGTCGTCTGGCAGTCAGGAGGGTTGCCGGTTCGATCCCCCGCCCTGGGTGTGTCGAAGTGTCCCTGAGCAAGACACCTAACCCCCAAATGCTCCTGACGGGCGGGTCGGCGCCTTGCACGGCAGCCGATCACCACTGGTGTGTGAGTGCGTGTACGAATGAGAAGCATCAATTGTACAGCGCTTCGGATAAAGGCGCTATATAAATGCCGACCCTTTACCGTCGGCGTGTTTTCGCCGTGGTTCCGGTGAAATCCCGGGGCCCGACTGCCCACATGATCAATAGACGGCGGCGTCGATGCGCCACAGACCGATCTCTGAAGTCGCTGCTTGAATCAGGAGAGACCGTCTGGCTCTTCGGCGCAGACGTCGAGCCGCGTTCGGCTCCCCGGCGGCGGCTAGCTTAGCCGAGCCTTCATGTGGAAGCGCTCGGCGGCACGGCGACCGTGGGATTTCCCCCCCCTCCCCTTTGTTCCCAGAAGTAAGTTATTAACCTACGACCTTCCAATCCGGCAAGTGGATTTTCCAGGCCTCTCTCGCCCGCGCCACGTTATTCCTCCCGAGAGTTTTGAGTGCTTTGAAACGAGTGCGCTCCTTTCCTTTCTGAAACTACCAATACTTGTCCGCGGCTTCGGCGGCGGTGCCCAGGGGGCTTCCCCTCACTCGCTCCGTCCCGTTAATATGGGCGCCGGGGCCGAAGGAGCTCGTTCTCAAAGCGAACGTTTCCCCGGCGCGCGCGCTGGAGGAGGAACCGACGGCCGACGCCACTCGTTCCCTCTCCGTCTCCTTACACGCCCACATAAATAAAACCTGTAAAAGAAAGATTAAAAATAGTGTGGGTGGAGGTCGGCTTCTCTCAATTCTGCATCCCAAGGCCAGCCCGCACCGTCCTGGTGCTATTCCTACGGGAGGAATGATGTCACTCAGAGCTGACATTTTGAAGACGGCTCGTCTTTGAAGATCGACACAGCGTGTGAGATATTTCAGTTATATAAATAATCCAAGGTAACGGCAATGTTTTCCCAGTCGGAATAACTACACTTTTTGACAACTGGAAATGTCCGGCAACCTGTCTGTCTGATATACATGTCTCCTCGGTACAATTAAATCTATATTTCAAGCTTTGTTAACAAGGCTCTCCTTGAAGGTTGAAAATGATATGTGATATTTTTATTCTTAATTTTGAATGCCAAAGACGCATTCGATTTTTAATTTGCGTTTACAGCGCATGTGATCGTTCAGAATTTAAATTGATGAAAATAATTATGAAAATGTCAATATCTCAGGAACCGAGTTATGAACGATAGACAGTCAAATACAACACATTTTCATTGGCTCATAATTCTGAAAATGTCAGAATGCAAAATATACTCTTGAGAGCTTATGAGGAATTCTCTTGTAAATCTAATGTAATCTAATGTAAATTCATGCAATGAATTTAGAATAGTTGTCTTCAATTCAGCTACAATAGAAATAGAAATTGACATCAATAATTAACCCGCGATGCAGCCGGTTAAATAACCATCGGATGACGGCCTAAATGAACACTGTGTACCTTGCGTCGTGTAAAAAGTTAGTTTGATTAGTTTCTGCGCGTGGGAGAGCCCTTGAGAGCGAGGCGTCGGGGGGGGGAAGAGTAAACGAGGAAACGGAAGCGGCTGAAATACAAGATGGCCGCCCGTGGGCGCGGCGCTCCTGCCCCCGAGCCTGCAGGCCTCTCCGCTCAGGCGCG
>NC_083773.1:3369976-3377476 GCF_963514075.1 Conger conger | reverse complement strand
CCATCCACTACCGAGCCCATCCACAGCTCAGCCCATCCACAGCTCAGCCCATCCACTACCGAGCCCATCCACAACTCAGCCCATCCACAGATCAGCCCATCCACTACCGAGCCCATCCACAACTCAGCCCATCCACAGCTCAGCCCATCCACAGCTCAGCCCATCCACAGCTCAGCCCATCCACAACCGAGCCCATCCACAGCTCAGCCCATCCACTACCGAGCCCATCCACAGCCAAGCACACCCACAGCTCAGCCCATCCACTACCGAGCCCATCCACAACTCAGCCCATCCACAGATCAGCCCATCCACTACCGAGCCCATCCACAACTCAGCCCATCCACAGCTCAGCCCATCCACAGCTCAGCCCATCCACTACTCAGCCCATGCACTACCGAGCCCATCCACAGCTCAGCCCATCCACTACCGAGCCCATCCACAACTCAGCCCATCCACAGATCAGCCCATCCACTACCGAGCCCATCCACAACTCAGCCCATCCACTACTGAGCCCATCCACAGCTCAGCCCATCCACAGCTCAGCCCATCCACAACTCAGCCCATCCACAACTCAGCCCATGCACTACCGAGCCCATCCACAACTCAGCCCATCCACTACTGAGCCCATCCACAGCTCAGCCCATCCACAGCTCAGCCCATCCACAGATCAGCCCATCCACAGATCAGCCCATCCACTACCGAGCCCATCCACAACTCAGCCCATCCACTACTGAGCCCATCCACAGCTCAGCCCATCCACAGTTTAGCCCATCCACAGCTCAGCCCATCCACAGCTCAGCCCATCCACTACCGAGCCCATCCACAGTTTAGCCAGATACATCTCCCTGGCAGACAGGAGCATGTGGGGTCTGGCCTGTGCAGGCGGCGGGATCTCTTCTCAGAGATATATGAGACAGGCTGGAAGGAAGCTGGTCAGAACATTCCTCCTCCGGGTTCATCTGGAGTCAGCCAACATCCCCTTATCAGCCAAACAGAAGCCCCCCATCTGGAAAACAGACAAAGCAAACACATAAATGAATGCATCGTGTGTGAGTACACGATAAATATAATTATGTGTACGTGGCTCTGTGTTTTTGCACGGTCCTGTGCGAGTATGCGAGTATATGCATCCATAGGTGTGTATGAGGGAGTGTGTGTTTACACCTGAGTGTGTGTATCCATAGGTGTGTATGTAGGATGCTGTGTTTATGTCTGACTGTGTGCATCCATATGTGTGTACACTCTCGGTAATGAAGGTATGAAAAGTGCCAAAAAATATACAAATGCTTGTCACTGGGGCGGTACCCTAAAATCATATCCAGGTGCATAAAATCATATCCATCAGCAGTATCTAATTAACTTGTACCTGTTTTTTGTTTGAAAACATACTCATTTGTACCAAAAGAGAACATTCTGTACTTTCGGGGTATATTTAGGACATTGGTTCCTTGAAGAGCAAATGTACCTCCACTGCCTCTGAGAATGTATATACGGGATGAGTGAGTATACATGAGAGTGTGTGTGTCTGTGTGCCTGCGTGCGTGTGCGTACGTGTGTGTGTGCGTACGTGTGTGTGTGTGTGTGTGTGTGTGTGTGTATGTGTGTGTGTGTGTGTATAATCATTTGTCTGGGTTATTACTGCAGGATGTGGGCTGAAATGCTGAATTTGAACAGAAGGAGAAATATATGTGCTGGCACAGATACCAAAGCAGCAGGACAAATATAGGCTTATAGAATTCTCAAGTTTTCCTTTCTCAGTGTGTTACACAAGGCAGTGGATGTGGTAGCTGCCTTTTGTTTTAATTGTTCTCTGAATGTACTGCTTCCGTGCAGTTTGTGATGAAAAAAAGAATCATCACACCTACATTACCTTTAGAATTAAGGTGCAAATTAAGTGCAGTGAATACAGTTATGCTTTGTTACCTTAAAAACAGTCTGGGCCAATCAGAAACACACACACAATGTAGCAGATTTTTGTGAATAAACAGAAAGCTACCCAGCAGTCCTCTCCACTGCTCCTTTTCACAAGATCTAGACCAGAAGGGGTCCTTCTTCCTTAGCTGGGGGCACATTGAAAATGATGTGCTGTGTGTTGCCTCAGTTCTGTTCAAGGCACACGTAGTCCACAGCGCTGACAGGTTTCAGGGAAGCTTGACACACACGGCAAGTTATATTTTCTTAGCTGTTTGTTTTTCGCTGTGAAGGCAGGCGGGCATCAGAGGACAGGTTAGCATTGCCTACGTAGCGACCGTGGCTAACTAACGACACAATCCTGACATTTCACAGAGCTGCTAATTCTGTTTATGTGACGTGCGTGTGGTGCGGGCGATGAACATAACGTGGGCGGGAAATTAAAAGTTTAGAGCTTAAAGGTGAACCGGCGTGTTTCAACAATCAACAATCAACAATAATAACACAACAGATTCTCATCAGCCTCTTATCTCTTACTAAGATTTATTTTTCGTGTTCACCCCCAACATCCCTGAACGCTGTCACAACGGTGCCATTTTAGGCTCTTTTGCTGATTAGTGACAGTAAGTAATTATTTTGGTGAGTAATGTTTTGATTCCGAGCGTGGCCTGCTTCAGCACAATCCTACGCTCCTAAAGGAAGACTGTATCCGTGTAATCGATCCTGTTTGTCCTGGTGTGCATGCATATTTCAGCACAGGCCTCCTAAGAGGGTTTTTAGGGCCCTCTTGTTCCAGTAGGCCACCACACCCGTGGCCGGGCCAGCTTGTAAGGCAGTGGTGTCTAATCTTATCCTGAAAGGGCCGGCGTGGGTGCAGGTTTTTGTTCTAACCCAGCAGTAACACACCTGATTATACTAATGAACTAATCGCGGTCTTTAATCAAGACCTTGATGTGTAGAATCAGCTGTCTTAGTCCTGTGCTAAAACAACAACCTGCGCACACACACACACACACACACTCACACACACACACAGACATACACACACACACACACATACACACACACAGACACACACACACACACACTCACACACACTCACACACACACACACACACAGACACGCGCACACACACACACACACACACACACACACACACACACACACACAGAAACACACACACACACACCGGCCCTTTCGGGATAAGATCGGACGCGCCCGTCGTAAGGAAACGTCGGCGGAAACACGGAGCCTCTCTGCCTCTCTGAAGCCGGAGCGTTCGGGCTGTGTCGGCCCTCCCTCCCGCCCCCCCGCCCCCCCGCCCCCCCGCCCTGGCGTCAGCGTGACTCCCAGCGCGGCCCGGCGCCTCAGCAGACCTCTGGCGGACCCGCCGTGGTGCGACCGACCCGCCGGCTCAGGGAGCGGGCGCAGGCGGGGCCGTTTGTCACGGGGGCGGAGAGGCCCCGCCCTGTTTCCGGCAGGCGCGGAGAGGGGCGAGGACGGGGAACGCGGTCTGGCCCGGCGCTGAATGCAGGTCGGCCGGGACGAGTCCTGTCTCCGTGCGTTTCTGTTCGCGGTTAGGGAAGTCTCTCTCTCCCTCTCGCTGCCGAATGCCTAAAATATTTAACAAGGCCTGCGCTATTTTTAGGGGCTGCGCGCAGTTTTCTTTTTTCCCTCTCCGGTTTATGATGCAATGCTTCTCGGTATCGGGCGGCACAATGAGCGTATTCATCATAGTTCAACTGATTGTGTGTTTTTTTGGGGGGTTTTTTTTATCGCAGGCCAGGGGATTGGAAGATGTATGCAAATAGCCTACGCTGGCTCTTCGCACGTTCCGTCCACAGACAGGCACACAGGGCCAACGGCGTGCATGTTAATCAGTCTCGCTGCAGATCTCTCTCTCCTTCTCCCTCCTTCTCTCTCTCCCTCTCTCATCCTGCTGTCCACCCGTCCGTCACTGTGACGGACAGGGGGAGGCCTAGCCTGACATTCAGTGTTTCCTCAGATACATCCCTGTTTAAACACGCCGGCGCTGAGGAGACATGCGCACTCATACGCCTGCCCTCCGAAACACCTTTCCCCCAATTACACACGGACATCCTGCCAATGTGGGGATGGGGCTGTCTTCGATCGATCGATCGATCACTTTCTGTTGGATCCACGCATGTATTGGCTACTAGCCAATGCCGGCTGCTAAATCCGCTCTAGCCTAGACTGGTGTCTCAATTCCTGGGCCTTCTTTCCTGGACACTGCGACAAATACAGAATACACCTCAGTCGCCCGTTTGTGAATTTTTCGCTCAGCCAGTTCCTCATAACAGGCTCAAGAGACCGTTTGTTATTGATCAGCATCTTCCTGCGATGGCTTATTTATTTCTGCTGGTGGCAGGCCTGTCCAGCGCTAACAGCCATGTAGGTTTATCAAAGACCAGGTCTTAGATGTGATCCGGATTACACGCCGCCTAATGTCCCAGATTATTACAGGAACATTCACGAGAGAAAAAAGCGAGGCCATCTTGCATTGTTGTGTCTGTGTGCCAGGAAGGGATTGCTGTTGTTTTTTCTGCAGAAATAAAAGAGTGTGTGAGCGAGGGAATGCGTGCTGCTTCGACTGGGCTGTTTTAAGTGCAGGGATCTTTCCCAGGCACATAGCCCTCCACAGCGGGACATTTCCTGCTCACCCTGTGTTTGCTTTGAATTAATAGGTTTAATAAATTGATGCTTTTTTTCCACCAAAGGAAAACATTAGGCCTATTGACAGTAGATGTAGAACAGAATAGATTTTTACCTCACGCTTGGGACAGTTGTAAAGGTCACACGCATGCGCACACACACGCACACACACACACACACACGCACACACTCACACACCTGCACACGCACAACATACACACCCTGACATGATTGAAAGACTAATTAAAATGATTTTGATTGGTGGATACCCTCGCAGCCCAGCCCCCCCAGTTCAGAGTGATTGACGAATCACAGGGCCACGTTTCCCTGCTGCTTCCTTGCTGAAGTGTTCCCGGCTAGGTACCTCTGATTCTAACATTACCCAGCATGCAGAGCGGTCACATCAGAGCCACCAGATTGGCCGTGTTGATTTATCAGAGCGTTTACTGTCTTTACTTGCCTGTAAATTCTGCATTATGCAAAAGTGGCGGGGGGGGGGAAACAAAACGCGGGCTTAGCCAATAAGTTTTCAGCCAAACTGAAATGAGCGAGATGATAATTTTGCAGAAGAAATATGGCATCGTGCGGCCATGGGCCATGGTGAGATCACCACGATGTGTTCATCTCATGACTAATCAGGTGCTTGCCCCCTTTCTCTTGCGAGACACATCAATCAAACCCGCTGGAGATCTTCTTTTGGTCTGACACAAAATGATGAATCTCCTCACTTGTGAGTAAAATTGATACGCCAAAAAGGCCCATCTCTACTGCCACAACGTTGCCTGCACGCCAGACAGATTAGAGAATTCCAGCGGAACCTGAGGTCTGCTTAACATTAAAATAATGCAGTGTGTTGATTTCCCCCTTCCCCTGAACACCACACACACCCCCCCAGTGAGCAATCCAGCAGCAGGAAAGACTTCATTCAATCAACGGGAGGTAGTCATGCACCGATCAGCACAAAAATAAACGCCAAATGGTTTTTACTGGAAAGCTTTTTTAGGTACAGGAAGCAAAAATGAGCTAATTGTTCCATTGCATATATTATAAAGCCAACTATCATTTATTTATACTGACACAACAACAAATAAAACATACTAAAACTGAAATTAGGACTGATTTTTTTTTTTTTTTGGGAAATTATTTGGCAGTTTCTTGTGGATTTAGTTTTATTTAATTAAATGACAAAATGGCATCTTTACTTACAGACAGACCCTTCAGTCAGCCTATTTCTGTCTCCTGGATGATATTAGCAGTGATTTGCACAAATCAAAGACAGCTCTCTCTCTCTCTCTCTCCACATATTAAAATCACCTCCGCTGTACTGAGCCGCGCTTATGAAAAGGGGGGGGCAGAGTTGGATTAAGTGTGCCCTGTCTGGACGCAGAACAAACGGAACAGAGGGGTGCTTTCCCTTATCACTCGACCTGGCCGTCTGCGAGGCCGAAGCGGTTTGAGAGGTTTCGATGTTTCCCGTCGGTGCGTGTGCAAACGTGTTGGGCGGTGAGGCTAAGCGTGTGTGCGTCTCGGTAAGCGGTGTGGAGCCTGCGTGTGGTGAGGAGCGGTTCCTGTAAGTGGAGTCAGAGCTCTGTACATCTTATCCCTGGTTTCTCTGCAGTTAAGAGCTATCGATCAGCCTCCCCCTGGGTCCCTCTGCTGGGATCTCAGGTTCTCTGACTGATTGTTCAGTGGAAAAAGGGAGGGGGGAGGGGGGGGGGAGGATAATACAGCAGACTGGGAGGAGTGACCTTCACACAGAGGTCAGAGGTCTAACACAGCCAGCTCTGAGAGCCGTGAACACACACACACACACACACACACACTCTCACACACACTCATACACACTCATTCACACACTCATACACACACTCTCACACACAAAAACATTGTTGTCATGTTGTCATTAAAGAGCTACGCCTCCAGGAGTGTGAGCATCTGTGGAAGACAGTGTTGGCTTCCCAATAATACAGGGGTTTGGGGGTTGGGTCTGTTAGGATGGAAGTGGAGTTTAGGAGTTGGGGGTTGGGTGGGTTAGGATGGGAGTGGAGTTTGGGGGTTGGGTGTGTTAGGATGGGAGTGGAGTTTGGGGGTTGGGTGTGTTAGGATGGGAGTGGAGTTTAGGAGTTGGGGGTTGGGCGGGTTAGGATGGGAGTGGTGTTTGGGGGTAGGGTGGGTTTAGGAGAACAGTACAGTAAGTGGCATAATGGAAGGGGTGTTTATGAGTTGGGGGTTGGGGGTGTGTTTGGATTGTTGGTCCAACAGCAGCAGAGAACCAGACTCGAGGGTAGAGGCTTTTATCACTTAATCCCTTAATCCCAGCGAAGGGGTGGAGCCCCTTATTACTGCGCTGGGAGCAATCCTGAGACTGTGGCATGTGTTGCCTCCCACCGCATTGCCAAACCGGGGCAGGTCAGGTGCGTAGGGTGTGGCCTTAAAGCTTCCTAATCCTGCTGAAAGAACATGTCTGGCCGTCACACAGGTTTATCTCTGATAACTTCTTAGTGAAGTGCAAACCGGTGCCAAATCCCTGCAAAAAACTCATAGCTCTTTCTCTGCTACCAACTGCTTGTTTTTTGTTTTGTTTTTTTTTTTGTTGTTGTTGTTGTTGTTTTTAGGCAAACCATATGGATGCCAAATTTCCGCTTTCATCTAGTTCCTGGCTGGGAAATGACTCCTATGTAAAATGCGTTTGATGAAAGCACAATCAATATTTCATGGTCTTTAATGTTTTGAAAAGAAATCCTTTGAATACATTTTCATATATTACGCAGCCAGGTGGAGGTTTCTTCCAGCCGGGCGGTGCTGTGGTCACCCTTAACTCTGTCTGCCTTCATATTAAAACCAAGAGAAAAATGGGAAGAATTCCACTCCCCATTAAAATGTCTGGACCCTGTGAGACATCAGCTCTCCATTTG
>NC_083773.1:3335798-3369776 GCF_963514075.1 Conger conger | reverse complement strand
AGAGAGTAGGTGAGAGAGAGAGAGGGAGGGGGGAGAGAGTAGGTGAGAGAGAGAGAGGGAGGGGGGAGAGAGTGGGTGAGAGAGAGAGAGGGAGGGGGGAGAGAGAGGGAGGGGGGAGAGAGTGGGTGAGAGAGAGAGAGGGAGGGGGGAGAGAGTGGGTGAGAGAGAGAGAGGGAGGGGGGAGAGAGAGAGGGAGGGGGGTTAGGGAAAATGTCAGCTCCATGGCTCGCCTGCCCTCCAGAGGATCGGCAGAGTCTGAGAATGTAGAGAGAGGGAGAGGCCTTTGATGCATTATGGGAAACAATAACGCCAGTTCCACACAGTGCATCACAATCCCCATATTTACACTCAAAAGGAAAAGAGACAGAGCGGGGAAGAAGAAGGAGGGAGGAAGAGAGGAGCAGGGGAGAAAGACGGGCAGAGAGAGAGAGAGAGAGAGAGAGAGAGAGAGAGGGTGGGGGCTCAGTGCACAGACTGCTGAGACAGGGGCCACAGTGAGTCAACGTGCCCGTATTTAATTTCCTAATGCACTCCTGGATTCGCAGATCTAATAAGAGCCCTCTCCGTAATGAAAACTAGCCTCCGTCTCCACCAGCCGGGCGAGGGGTGGGGGATGGGCAGGGGAGAGGGAAGATGAAGTTTCTCATAAATTACTGAAAGACTGACACTCACATCACCGTAGCCAGCCAGAGAGAGAGAGAGAGAGAGAGACGCCAGTAGCCCCCCCATCCGCCCACCCCCACCCTTATGCATTGTGCATAGATGTCTCTGTGGCAGCCAAGGCAAAAAGCTTTAGTCAAAAGAAAATCTCTGGGTCGTCAGGACTGCTGAGCCACTTGGCTTGTGCGGCACACAGGAAGAGCGCTGTGGGTCCTCTGCGCAGAGTGAGGCCGCTGCCTGTCTGTGTTCCTGTCCATAACGCCACGGCAGACATCTGATCTCTTTGTTATGAAGCACGGAGGACGCTGCGTCAGTGTTAGTCAGGGAAAAGCCTGACAGTATCTCCCCCGGTGAAGATACGATCATGTTTCCCTCTCAGTGCTTCCATCGCACCTTTTTCCCCCCCCAGTTTTCTTTTTTCTGTCCTTCCTTTATTAATCAGAATGCATCTATTAACAGATCATAGGGTTTCTGAAAAAAACGGATCAAACTGACCTAGTTTTGAGTACACACGCGCACACACCTCTGCATCACATACGCACACACATGTATCATACACACGCGCACACAGACATGCATCTCACACACATGTATCTTACACACACATGCACACACACGTATCATACACACACACACATGCATCTCACACAAACACACACACACACACTCACACGCACACACACACACACACTGTCATTCTGTACCTGCACACATGTGCACTTTCAAGCACAACAAGCTGTCAGTGAACAGATGCTGCTGGACCTCCTACAGCTCCACCGGCGGGGCTGCCTGTCAGAACGCAGAAATGCCTTCCCATCCACAGCTCAGCCCATCCACAGCTCAGCCCATCCACTACCGAGCCCATCCACAGCTCAGCCCATCCACAGCTCAGCCCATCCACAGCTCAGCCCATCCACAACTCAGCCCATCCACAGCTCAGCCCATCCACAGCTCAGCCCATCCACAGCTCAGCCCATCCACTACCGAGCCCATCCACAGCTCAGCCCATCCACAGCTCAGCCCATCCACTACCGAGCCCATCCACAGCTCAGCCCATCCACAACTCAGCCCATCCACAGCTCAGCCCATCCACTACCGAGCCCATCCACAGCTCAGCCCATCCACAGCTCAGCCCATCCACAGCTCAGCCCATCCACTACCGAACCCATCCACAGCTCAGCCCATCCACTACCGAGCCCATCCACAGCTCAGCCCATCCACAACTCAGCCCATCCACAGCTCAGCCCATCCACTACCGAGCCCATCCACAGCCAAGCCCATCCACAGTTTAGCCCATCCACAGCTCAGCCCATCCACTACCGAGCCCATCCACAGCTCAGCCCATCCACAGCTCAGCCCATCCACAGCTCAGCCCATCCACAGCTCAGCCCATCCACAACTCAGCCCATCCACTACCGAGCCCATCCACAGCCAAGCACATCCACAGTTTAGCCAGATACATCTCCCTGGCAGACAGGAGCACGTGGGGTCTGGCCTGTGCAGGCGGCGGGATCTCTTCTCAGAGATATATGAGACAGGCTGGAAGGAAGCTGGTCAGAACATTCCTCCTCCGGGTTCATCTGGAGTCAGCCAACATCCCCTTATCAGCCAAACAGAAGCCCCCCATCTGGAAAACAGACAAAGCAAACACATAAATGAATGCATCGTGTGTGAGTACACGATAAATATAATTATGTGTACGTGGCTCTTGTGTTTTTGCACGCTCCTGTGCGAGTATGCGAGTATATGCATCCATAGGTGTGTATGAGGGAGTGTGTGTTTACACCTGAGTGTGTGTATCCATAGGTGTGTATGTAGGATGCTGTGTTTATGTCTGACTGTGTGCATCCATATGTGTGTACACTCTCGGTAATGAAGGTATGAAAAGTGCCAAAAAATATACAAATGCTTGTCACTGGGGCGGTACCCTAAAATCATATCCAGGTGCATAAAATCATATCCATCAGCAGTATCTAATTAACTTGTACCTGTTTTTTGTTTGAAAACATACTCATTTGTACCAAAAGAGAACATTCTGTACTTTCGGGGTATATTTAGGACATTGGTTCCTTGAAGAGCAAATGTACCTCCACTGCCTCTGAGAATGTATATACGGGATGAGTGAGTGTACATGAGGGTGTGTGTGTCTGTGTGCCTGCGTGCGTGTGCGTACGCGTGTGTGTGTGTGTGTGTGTGTATAATCATTTGTCTGGGTTATTACTGCAGGATGTGGGCTGAAATGCTGAATTTGAACAGAAGGAGAAATATATGTGCTGGCACAGATACCAAAGCAGCAGGACAAATATAGGCTTATAGAATTCTCAAGTTTTCCTTTCTCAGTGTGTTACACAAGGCAGTGGATATGGTAGCTGCCTTTTGTTTTAATTGTTATGAGAGCAACGCGGTCTCTGAATATTCTGCTTCCATGCAGTTTGTGATGAAAAAAAGAATCATCACACCTACATTACCTTCAGAATTAAGGTGCAAATTAAGTGCAGTGAATACAGTTATGCTTTGTTTTGGGCCAATCAAAAACACACATACAATGTAGCAGATTTTTGTGAATAAACAGAAAGCTACCCAGCAGTCCTCTCCACTGCTCCTTTTCACAAGATCTAGACCAGGAGGGGTCCTTCTTCCTTAGCTGGGGGCACATTGAAAATGATGTGCTGTGTGTTGCCTCAGTTCTGTTCAAGGCACACATAGTCCACAGCGCTGACAGGTTTCAGGGAAGCTTGACACACACAGCGAGTTATATTTTCTTAGCTGTTTGTTTTTCACTGTGAAGGCAGGCGGGCATCAGAGGACAGGTTAGCATTGCCTCCGTAGCGACCGTGGCTAACTAACGACACAATCCTGACATTTCACAGAGCTGCTAATTCTGTTTATGTGACGTGCGTGTGGTGCGGGCGATGAACATAACGTGGGCGGGAAATTAAAAGTTTTGAGCTTAAAGGTGAACCGGCGTGTTTCAACAATCAACAATCAACAATAATAACACAACAGATTCTCATCAGCCTCTTATCTCTTACTAAGATTTCTTTTTCGTGTTCACCCCCAACATCCCTGAACGCTGTCAAAACGGTGCCATTTTAGGCTCTTTTGCTGATTAGTGACAGTAATTATTTTGGTGAGTAATGTTTTGATTCCGAGCGTGGCCTGCTTCAGCACAATCCTACGCTCCTAAAGGAAGACTGTATCCGTGTAATCGATCCTGTTTGTCCTGGTGTGCATGAATATTTCAGCACAGGCCTCCTAAGAGGGTTTTTAGGGCCCTCTTGTTCCAGTAGGCCACCACACCCGTGGCCGGGCCAGCTTGTAAGGCAGGGGTGTCTAATCTTATCTTAAAAGGGCCGGCGTGGGTGCAGGTTTTTGTTCTAACCCAGCAGTAACACACCTGATTATACTAATGAACTAATCGCGGTCTTTAATCAAGACCTTGATGTGTAGAATCAGCTGTCTTAAGTCCTGTGCTAAAACAACAACCTGCGCGCGCACACACACACACACACACACACACACACACACACTCACACACACACACATACACACACACAGACACACACACACACACACTCACACACACTCACACACACACACACACACACACAGACACGCACACACACACACACACACACACACACACACACAGAAACACACACACACACACACCGGCCCTTTCGGGATAAAATCGGACGCCCCCGTCGTAAGGAAATGTCGGCGGAAACACGGAGCCTCTCTGCCTCTCTGAAGCCGGAGCGTTCGGCCCCCCCGCCCCCCCGCCCTGGCGTCAGCGTGACTCCCAGCGCAGCCCGGCGCCTCAGCAGACCTCTGGCGGACCCGGCGTGGTGCGACCGACCCGCCGGCTCAGGGAGCGGGCGCAGGCGGGGCCGTTTGTCACGGGGGCGGAGAGGCCCCGCCCTGTTTCCGGCAGGCGCGGAGAGGGGCGAGGACGGGGAACGCGGTCTGGCCCGGCGCTGAATGCAGGTCGGCCGGGACGAGTCCTGTCTCCGTGCGTTTCTGTTCGCGGTTAGGGAAGTCTCTCTCTCCCTCTCGCTGCCGAATGCCTAAAATATTTAACAAGGCCTGCGCTATTTTTAGGGGCTGCGCGCAGTTTTCTTTTTTCCCTCTCCGGTTTATGATGCAATGCTTCTCGGTATCGGGCGGCACAATGAGCGTATTCATCATAGTTCAACTGATTGTGTGTTTTTTTGGGTTTTTTTTTTATCGCAGGCCAGGGGATTGGAAGATGTATGCAAATAGCCTACGCTGGCTCTTCGCACGTTCCGTCCACAGACAGGCACACAGGGCCAACGGCGTGCATGTTAATCAGTCCCGCTGCAGATCTCTCTCTCCTTCTCCCTCCTTCTCTCTCTCTCCCTCTCTCATCCTGCTGTCCACCCGTCCGTCACTGTGACGGACAGGGGGAGGCCTAGCCTGACATTCAGTGTTTCCTCAGATACATCCCTGTTTAAACACGCCGGCGCTGAGGAGACATGCGCACTCATACGCCTGCCCTCCGAAACACCTTTCCCCCAATTACACACGGACATCCTGCCAATGTGGGGATGGGGCTGTCTTCGATCGATCGATCGATCACTTTCTGTTGGATCCACGCATGTATTGGCTACTAGCCAATGCCGGCTGCTAAATCCGCTCTAGCCTAGACTGGTGTCTCAATTCCTGGGCCTTCTTTCCTGGACACTGCGACAAATACAGAATACACCTCAGTCGCCCGTTTGTGAATTTTTCGCTCAGCCAGTTCCTCATAACAGGCTCAAGAGACCGTTTGTTATTGATCAGCATCTTCCTGCGATGGCTTATTTATTTCTGCTGGTGGCAGGCCTGTCCAGCGCTAACAGCCATGTAGGTTTATCAAAGACGAGGTCTTAGATGTGATCCGGATTACACGCCGCCTAATGTCCCAGATTATTACAGGAACATTCACGAGAGAAAAAAGCGAGGCCATCTTGCATTGTTGTGTCTGTGTGCCAGGAAGGGATTGCTGTTGTTTTTTCTGCAGAAATAAAAGAGTGTGTGAGCGAGGGAATGCGTGCTGCTTCGACTGGGCTGTTTTAAGTGCAGGGATCTTTCCCAGGCACATAGCCCTCCACAGCGGGACATTTCCTGCTCACCCTGTGTTTGCTTTGAATTAATAGGTTTAATAAATTGATGCTTTTTTTTCCACCAAAGGAAAACATTAGGCCTATTGACAGTAGATGTAGAACAGAATAGATTTTTACCTCACGCTTGGGACAGTTGTAAAGGTCACACGCATGCGCACACACACGCACACACACACACACACACACACACTCACACACCTGCACACGCACAACATACACACCCTGACATGATTGAAAGACTAATTAAAATGATTTTGATTGGTGGATACCCTCGCAGCCCAGCCCCCCAGTTCAGAGTGATTGACGAATCACAGGGCCCGTTTCCCTGCTGCTTCCTTGCTGAAGTCTTCCAGGCTAGGTACCTCTGATTCTAACATTACCCAGCATGCAGTGCGGTCACATCCGAGCCACCAGATCGGTCGTGTTGATTTATCAGAGCGTTTACTGTCTTTACTTGCCTGTAAATTCTGCATTATGCAAAAGTGGCGGGGGGGGGGGAAACAAAACGCGGGCTTAGCCAATAAGTTTTCAGCCAAACTGAAATGAGCGAGATGATAATTTTGCAGAAGAAATATGGCATCGTGCGGCCATGGGCCATGGTGAGATCACCACGATGTGTTCATCTCATGACTAATCAGGTGCTTGCCCCCTTTCTCTTGCGAGACACATCAATCAAACCCGCTGGAGATCTCCTTTTGGTCTGACACAAAATGATGAATCTCTTCACTTGTGAGTAAAATTGATACGCCAAAAAGGCCCATCTCTACTGCCACAACGTTGCCTGCACGCCAGACAGATTAGAGAATTCCAGCCGAACCTGAGGTCTGCTTAACATTAAAATAATGCAGTGTGTTGATTTCCCCCTTCCCCTGAACACCACACACACCCCCCCAGTGAGCAATCCAGCGGCAGGAAAGACTTCATTCAATCAACGGGAGGTAGTCATGCACCGATCAGCACAAAAATAAACGCCAAATGGTTTTTACTGGAAAGCTTTTTTAGGTACAGGAAGCAAAAATGAGCTAATTGTTCCATTGCATATATTATAAAGCCAACTATCATTTATTTATACTGACACTACAACAAATAAAACAAACTAAAACTGAAATTAGGACTGATTTATTTATGTTTTTTTGGAAATTATTTGGCAGTTTCTTGTGGATTTAGTTTTATTTAATTAAATGACAAAATGGCATCTTTACTTACAGACAGACCCTTCAGTCCGCCTATTTCTGTCTCCTGGATGATATTAGCAGTGATTTGCACAAATCAAAGACAGCTCTCTCTCTCTCTCTCTCCACATATTAAAATCACCTCCGCTGTACTGAGCCGCGCTTATGAAAAGGGGGGGGCAGAGTTGGATTAAGTGTGCCCTGTCTGGACGCAGAACAAACGGAACAGAGGGGTGCTTTCCCTTATCACTCGACCTGGCCGTCTGCGAGGCCGAAGCGGTTTGAGGAGTTTTTTTTTTTTTTTAAGATATTTTTTAGGCCTTTTTCAGCTTTATTGGACAGTATACAGTATAGAGAGACAGGAAGAACGGGAGCAAGAGAGAGGGGAAGACATGCGACAAATGTCAGACGGTCGGATTCGAACCGCCGACGTCGCGGCTCGCAATGAGCATGCGGTCAGTGCTCTACAGGCTGCGCCACCGAGACACCCGGTTTGAGGAGTTTCGATGTTTCCCGTCGGTGCGTGTGAAAACGTGTTGGGCGGTGAGGCTAAGCGTGTGTGCGTCTCGGTAAGCGGTGTGGAGCCTGCGTGTGGCGAGGAGCGGTTCCTGTAAGTGGAGTCAGAGCTCTGTACATCTTATCCCTGGTTTCTCTGCAGTTAAGAGCTATCGATCAGCCTCCCCCTGGGTCCCTCTGCTGGGATCTCAGGTTCTCTGACTGATTGTTCAGTGGAAAAAGGGAGGGGGGGGGGAGGGGGGAGGATAATACAGCAGACTGGGAGGAGTGACCTTCACACAGAGGTCAGAGGTCTAACACAGCCAGCTCTGAGAGCCGTGAACACACACACACACACACACACACACACACACACTCTCACACACACTAACATATACACACATACAAATACACACACACACAAACATATACACACACACACACACTCTCACACACACTAACATATACACACATACAAATACACACTCACACACACACTCACACACACACTCATATACACTCATTCACATGCTCATACACACACTCACACACACACACTCTCACACACACTCATACACACTCATTCACACACTCATACACACACTCTCACACACACACACTCTCACACACACTCATACACACTCATTCACACACTCATACACACACTCACACACACACACACTCTCACACACACTCATATACACTCATTCACATGCTCATACACACACACACACACACACTCTCACACACACTCATACACACTCATTCACACTCATACACACTCATTCACACACTCATACAGACACTCTCACACACACTCATACACACTCATTCACACACTCATACACACACTCTCACACACACAAACATTGTTGTCATGTTGTCATTAAAGAGCTACGCCTCCAGGAGTGTGAGCATCTGTGGAAGACACTGTTGGCTTCCCAATAATACAGGGGTTCGGGGGTTTGGGGGTTGGGTGTGTTAGGATGGGAGTGGAGTTTGGGGGTTGGGTGTGTTAGGATGGGAGTGGAGTTTGGGGATTGGGTGTGTTAGGATGGGAGTGGAGTTTAGGAGTTGGGGGTTGGGTGTGTTAGGATGGGAGTGGAGTTTGGGGGTTGGGTGTGTTAGGATGGGAGTGGAGTTTGGGGGTTGGGTGGGTTAGGATGGGAGTGGAGTTTGGGGGTTGGGTGTGTTAGGATGGAAGTGGAGTTTAGGAGTTGGGGGTTGGGTGGGTTAGGATGGGAGTGGAGTTTGGGGGTTGGGTGTGTTAGGATGGGAGTGGAGTTTGGGGGTTGGGTGGGTTAGGATGGGAGTGGAGTTTGGGGGTTGGGTGTGTTAGGATGGGAGTGGAGTTTGGGGGTTGGGTGGGTTAGGATGGGAGTGGTGTTTGGGGGTAGGGTGGGTTTAGGAGAACAGCACAGTAAGTGGCATAATGGAAGGGGTGTTTATGAGTTGGGGGTTGGGGGTGTGTTTGGATTGTTGGTCCAACAGCAGCAGAGAACCAGACTCAAGGATAGAGGCTTTTATCACTTAATCCCTTAATCCCAGCGAAGGGGTGGAGCCCCTTATTACTGTGCTGGGAGCAATCCTGAGACTGTGGCATGTGTTGCCTCCCACCGCATTGCCAAACCGGGGCAGGTCAGGTGCGTAGGGTGTGGCCTTAAAGCTTCCTAATCCTGCTGAAAGAACATGTCTGGCCGTCACACAGGTTTATCTCTGATAACTTCTTAGTGAAGTGCAAACCGGTGCCAAGTCCCTGCAAAAAACTCATAGCTCTTTCTCTGCTACCAACTGCTTGTTTTTTATTTATTTATTTTTTTTGTTGTTGTTGTTGTTGTTTTTAGGCAAACCATATGGATGCCAAATTTCCGCTTTCATCTAGTTCCTGGCTGGGAAATGACTCCTATGTAAAATGCGTTTGATGAAAGCACAATCAATATTTCATGGTCTTTAATGTTTTGAAAAGAAATCCTTTGAATACATTTTCATATATTACGCAGCCAGGTGGAGGTTTCTTCCAGCCGGGCGGTGCTGTGGTCACCCTTAACTCTGTATGCCTTCATATTAAAACCAAGAGAAAAATGGGAAAAATTCCACTCCCCATTAAATTGCGATGTCTGGATCCTGTGAGACATCAGCTCTCCATTTGTGTCAGACTGGGAAAAAAAGAAGCGTTGTAGTCAGTAATCACGGAAAGCGCACACACCTGCTTTTTAAAACGGACCGTGTGGAACGTGTTTAATTGACCTCGGAGCTCAGCACTAGTGCAGCAGAATCCGGTTATGACCCGCAGGGTTTTTCAAATAAAGGGGAAAAAAGATTACGACCGAACGTAGGCAGATGTCCCTCTCCTTAATTGTGATTGCGGACGGCAGACGCTCTGGGCAGGCTGGGGGTGGAGGGTGATGGGTCGGGGGGGGTGGAGGATTGGGGGCGTTGGGTGATGGGTCGGAGGGGAGGGGTGTATTGGGAGGCTGGGGGTGGAGGGTTGGGGGTGTTGGGTGATGGGTCGGGGGGGTGGAGGGTTGGGGGCGTTGGGTGATGGGTCAGGGGGGGTGGAGGGTTGGGGGCGTTGGGTGATGGGTCAGGGGGGAGGGGTGTATTGGGAGGCTGGGGTGGAGAGGAGACGGTGTTTAGCGAGGAGAGAGAATCATCCCTGGCAGTTTTTATCTCAGTTGTAGTGTGTGGCGGGGTCACACTTTTCCTGCGTGTGTGTGTGTTAATGCGGCCTCACCCTCCATGAGATCAGAGCCTTCCTCTGCCGCTGAGAGTCCCCGCTTCTGTTCCACAGTCTGTGCTCACATTTGGGTTCAAGGTTCACATAAAGACAGTATTCTGCAGCTCAGCCAGAACGCAGGGCTGCTTCCCCTTCTGTTGGCCTCCGGGAAGGAGCGCTTCCTCTGTTCTCCGGGAAAACTTGTCCGAGATAAGGTTTGTCAACCACTCTTTCCTGCAGGCCAGGTTTCTTTAAAAAAAAATAGTGCTTCGAGGCCGAGCATTTTCCAGTGTACCAAACGTGAATATATTAAATATTTCATGGAGGAAATGTATAATACATGTGTAACGAAGTCCATGGCTTCTGAAAGCCCAGCGATTGCTTATTATTCATTATTCCATCACGACGGGGAAATATGCGGGCGTGGAGCGCACGCGGCGTTGGAACGCACTCGTAATTATGTGATATTCTTCATATTATTTAACAATCAGAAAGATGATCAACGCTCCACGTGTGCACCCCACCTACAGAGGGGCGTCCACTGGGCGCCCAGGCCCTCTCTGGAACGGCCCAGGCTGCGTGTTCTAACAACAGCCACGGTTTTTAACATAACAGCAGTCTGCCTTCACAGGTGTGACCACTGTGCTTCAGCGCGCGTGCACACTTCTCCGAGGAGTGGCTCTGCCTCGTGCCCGGTCCCCCCCCCCCTCCCCCCCCGTGTCATATTTGAATATCTTCATCAGTCTATCATGACCCTGGGTGTTCTCCTCTGAGTGACTCCTCTCCTGTTTTTATTGCTTCGTCTGAACGACTGTTTTCCGCCGCTTTTCCCTGATAAATTGCTGTTGTTACACGGGGAGTTTAGTTTGATGTGATTATAATTGGGGAATGAAATGAAAATATGTATGGCGAGCCTTCGGTACGTCTCCGCTGCAGTTTGGATATTACCGTATGAGAATGTTAAAGATAACTCTGGGCGGTTTTGTGTGTGTGTGTGTGTGTGTGTGTGTGTGTGTGTCTGTGTGTGTGTGAGTGTGTGTGTGTGTGTGTGTCTGTGTGTGTGTGAGTGTGTGTGTGTGTGTGTGTGTGTGTGTGTGAGTGTGTGTGTGTGAGTGTGTGTGTGTGTGAGTGTGTGTGTGTGTGTGTGTGTGTGTGTGTGTGTGAGTGTGTGTGTGTGTGTGTGTGTGTGTGTGAGTGTGTGTGTGTGTGTGTGTGTGAGTGTGTGTGTGAGTGTGTGTGTGAGTGTGTGTGTGTGTGTGTGTGAGTGTGTGTGTGTGTGTGTGGAGTAGTCTTTCACCCCAGGAGTCTGCCGCCTCGTTGGTGTCCCCCGGTCCCCCGGGGGGGCGCTGAGATGCGCAGGGCTCCGGTGACATGCTCCGGTTTCAGGTGCGATGGCGGAGGGGCCCGGAACAGTGACCTCATGCTGATGTACGCCGCGCGGGACGCGTAGCGCCCCGTGAGGGAGATTGATAAGCGCTGAGAGGGTTAATGGGGAGGTGAATCGCGTGGGGGGGGGGGGGGGGTGTGAGCGGGGCAGCTGGGCTCAGGGGGGATTTACTGACTGGCGTCACGAGGAGAGCCAGCAGCAGGCCGGGGGGGGGGGGGGGGGGCTCCCTGGGGGGGCGTGCGGAGCGTGGCTGCATTCCGGCTGACTTAACGCCGAGCGGTCGCCGGCGGCGATGTGGGGAGACAGCCTTTCGCCCCCGAGCACTGTGAGCACTGTGCCCTGCACCCCAAATGACAACCACAGAGACATGACAAAGAGCTGCAGCCCCCAGTCACCCCCCCCACCCCCTCTGTCTGCCCTCAGCTGGGTAAGTCCCCTCTGTCTGCCCTCAGGTGGGTAAGTCCCCCCTGTCTGCCCTCAGGTGGGTAAGTCCCCCCTGTCTGCCCTCAGGTGGGTAAGTCCCCCCTGTCTGCCCTCAGGTGGGTAAGTCCCCCCTGTCTGCCCTCAGGTGGGTAACTCCCCCCTGTCTGCCCTCAGGTGGGTAAGTCCCCCCTCCTGCCCTCAGGTGGGTAAGTCCCCTCTGTCTGCCCTCAGGTGGGTAAGTCCCCCCTCCTGCCCTCAGGTGGGTAAGTCCCCTCTGTCTGCCCTCAGGTGGGTAAGTCCCCCCTGTTTGCTCTCAGGTGGGTAAGTCCCAGCAGGTGAGAGGACTCAGGCCCATCCTCCCCCACGCCATCAGCAGGAGGCGTTGTCCAGACAACACAAACTGCCAAGCCTCCGGTTTTAAGGACGCCCCCCTCCTCGCCCCCGGACCCCAGCGGGCCCTAACGAGGCCCTAACGAGGCCGTAACGAGGTGTGCTCTTGGCCTGTGAAGCCTCCCTCTCCTCCTCGTGCAGCGGTGTGTCAAACCGCCGTCACAGAGATCCTGCTCCGCGCTCAGCGGGCCCCGGACCCAGGGCACGGATCCTGGCAGGGGCCCGAACGGGGCGTGGCGTGACGTCCCACACGCACATGCCATCAACCCCGTCGCCACGGAGACCCCGCCGTGAGCCTCCCATTCCGCTTCTGTCCCGTCGATCCGCTACTGCTGCTCTCCCGTTTTTTTAACGGGGAACGAGATAACCCCCCCGTAACTGTTTTAATCATTCGTGGAGAAACACAAACGAGGGTAGGGGGAGGAGAGAGAGCGCTGATTTGTTTCTGATCCGGTTTCCCCTGGCCATGGCTTTGCCTGCTGGATATGGCAGTCAGCACAGCGCTGAGTTACAGCAGGGGTAACACAGGAGCACAGTGCAGAGCCATGCCTCTCCCTCCTAATATCATTTACATGACTGATGTGCCCCTTGTTTCCTCAATTGGATTACCTGGCATGACTGATTGTGGTTTGTTGTGGGGCTGCTCATTTCGTAATGTAAATACATCGGGAGGCGACCTTAAGTTAATTACCCACATTTCACCGTTGCCCACCAGGGGGGTCCTGTGTGTGCTATGAGCATATATGCACATACTTACACGCATACACACTTACACATATTCACACGCATACACACTTACACATATTCACACGCATACACACTTACACATACTCACACGCATACACACTTACACATATTCACACGCATACACACTTACACATATTCACACGCATACACACTTACACATATTCACACGCATACACACTTACACATACTCACACGCATACACACTTACACATATTCACATGCATACACACTTACACATACACACACGCATACACACTTACACATATTCACATGCATACACACTTACACATACACACACGCATACACACTTACACATATTCACACGCATACACACTTACACATACTCACACGCATACACACTTACACATACTCACACGCATACACACTTACACATATTCACATGCATACACACTTACACATACACACACGCATACACACTTACACATATTCACATGCATACACACTTACACATACACACACGCATACACACTTACACATATTCACACGCATACACACTTACACATACTCACGCATACACACTTACACATACTCACACGCATACACACTTACACATACTCAACACGCATACACACTTACACATACACACACGCATACACACTTACAAATATTCACATGCATACACACTTACACATACTCAACAGGCATACACACTTACACATACTTACACGCATACACACTTACACATATTCACACGCATACACACTTACACATACTCAACACGCATACACACTTACACATACTCACACGCATACACACTTACACATACTCAACACGCATACACACTTACACATACTCAACACGCATACACACTTACACATACTCAACACGCATACACACTTACACATACTCAACACGCATACACACTTACACATACTCACACGCATACACACTTACACATACTCAACACGCATACACACTTACACATACTCATATTCATACACACTCTGACACACTCGTACACAAGCTTTTCCACACACATACACACACTAACACTCTCTCTCTCACACGCACACACACACAGATGCACTCGTCCTTGTAGAGCATATTTTTATGATGAGAGGGGTGTGTTTCACACCTGAGCCTCAGGATTAGTTCTTCTCTCATGTTTTTATATGGGAGCTTAATAAAAGCCAGCAAATCACATGGAGGCATAAAGTGGCATGGCCCTCTAGGATGGCAGGCCCACACCGCAGAGAACAGCACATTACAAAAACATCATAAAATAAACTTTTCATGTATTGCAGCTAGGCTTCACTCATTTGTCTGCAATTGTAGCCACTTACACCTGTAATCTTCACTTTAACCCTGATTGTGGTTGTCCTTGCTGTGTAATTATTCCTTTTTTTCTTTCCTTTGGCTCTTTAATTGGACATTTTTCAACACATTGTGAGGAGCAAGAGGTCAGGCATTTTACAAAGTACAGTATATAGCGGGAAAATGTGTGCGACGCTCCCTGTAGGCCTAATTAAAGGTCTATAAAGGCCCGGTCTGTGGGCCTGACCACAGCTGTTAGGCGTAGTTAGACCTGAAAACTATATACACGGGTCTATGTAGGTACACTCACTGAGCACTTTATTAGGTACTTATTCTACTTAGAGGTTACTCAAACCACCCTGTCTGGCACCAACAGTCATTCCATGGTCATCACTTCACATTTCTTCCCCATTCTCACATTCGGTCTAAAAAAAAAAGCTGAACTACTTCACCACGTCTGCTTGCTTTTATGCGTTTAGCTGCTGCCACATGATTGGCTGATTAGATATTTGCATTAACAAGCTGGTGTATCTACAGGTCTATGTAATAAATTGGTAAATTGGTAAATTGTTGAGTGTTTATCTGTTGTCAGCGACATGAAAACTTGTATCTCTCATTCTCTTTTGTAATTTTGATACACAAATAACAAGCTTGCAATATCCATTGCTTTTTTAATATTCCTGATAAGTCACCCTTTAAAACACACACACACACACACACACATACACACACACACACACACACACACATGAACTCAGCCCACCGAAATAAAAAATGAAAAAGGAGAGAGAGGCATGGAATGCTTTTGTGCCCCGGACTACAGACAGGTTCTGTGGATCTGAAACACCCTTCCTCTCCGCCTCCCTCCCTCCCTCCCTCCCTCCGTCAGTACAGCTGTCCCCTCCAACAGCTGAGGCCTTCCCAGAGTCCCACCCCCCTGTGCTATTACAGCTGACGTCCCAGTGCCAGGCTCCCAACGTTCCCATCTGCAGCACGCCCCAAACCCTATCCCAGCTCCCAACACACTCCAAACCCTATCCCAGCTCCCGACACACCCCAAACCCTACCCCAGCTCTCCCTAAAACCCCCTACAACACACCCCAAACCCTATCCCAGCTCCCAACACACCCCAAACCCTATCCCAGCTCCCAACACACCCCAAACCCTATCCCAGCTCTCCCTAAAACCCCCTACAGCACACCCCAAACCCTATCCCAGCTCCCAACACACCCCAAACCCTATCCCAGCTCTCCCTGAAACCCCCTACAACACACCCCAAACCCTATCCCAGCTCCCAACACACCCCAAATCCTATCCCAGCTCCCAACACACCCCAAATCCTATCCCAGCTCTCTCTCTCTCAGCCCTTTTGCTGCAGAATGCAGCCTCCCCCTTTAAGGTGGGTGGCATGTGCCGTTGCCTTAGCGACACAGACGACTGGACACAGGGCATGGAAGCAGCCAGATCTGAGCGGGACTCGATGTTTTCATCACGAGCCAGGCCGGGCCTCGCAAAAAGAACCTTCCAGCAAACAACGCCTCGCCCTAACTCTCGTTGTCTGAAGCTCGTTCTCAAAAGTGAGACGTCAAAGCTCTGCCCCCGCCCCCTTTCCTCTAATTTAAAACAAGAAGGCTTTTTTTGGTGTGGATATCATGTATGTATTTGGGTCATTCCGCACGATATCATCAAGAGCTTAGCCAATCATATTTAAGTTTCCCCTCTACCTTTGTGACATGGAAGACTGCATTCGCCAGGCAAAGTATGGAGCTGAAGCTGGTCTGATTCAGCTCAGCTTGTTAATGCAAATATTTAATCAGCCAATCATGTGGCAGCAACTGAATGCATAAAAGCCGGCAGACGTGGTCAAGAGGTTCAGCTGTTGTTCAGACCAAATGCCAGAATGGGGAGGAAATGTAATCTTTACCGTGGAATGATTGTTGGTGCCAGACAGGGTGGTTTGTGTATCTCAGAAACTGCTGATCTCATGTGATTTTCACGCACAACAGTCTCTTTACAGAGAGTGGTGCGAAAAACATAAAACATCCAATGAGCAGCAGTTCTGTGCGTTGTTAGTGAGAGAGGTCAGTGGAGAATGGCGAGACTGGTCAAAGCTGACAGGAAGCTGACAGTAACGCAAATAAGCACACATTACAACAGTGGCATGCAGAAGAGCATCTCTGAACACACAACGCATCATAACTGTAAGTGGATAGGCTACAGCAGCAGAAGTCTAATTCATAAATAAGTCTAATAAATACTTAACAAAATGCTTGGTGAGTGTGTGTTCATTTGTATGTTACAGGGCTGTAGGAACCTCGCTGGGGGGCGTGCAGTAGGAGGCAGCGCTGGCTCACATGAAACAGCAGGGCTTATTTCTGAGTGATGAACGAGCTTTATGGATGCAGCGCAGTGCAGTGCGATACCCACTGACGTATCAAGTGAATTACTAATCACATTTAAACCCAGAGATGCATTTGGCTGAAGAAAAAGAGAAAAAGAAAAAAAAAGCATTGGCACAGAGAATTGTTCCAGGGCGGGGGCCCGGAGGCTGGGAGGGGGGGGGGGGGGGGGGCAGGCGTGCGGGGCGTGGCAGCCCCGGCTGAATCCGGGCGGGATGCCCTCCTCACCACAGGACCATTTTCCCACCCGCAGTTTGGGAAGAGCGCGTTCAGCCCGGAGCGGGAGTGGGAGAAAATCGAGTTTCCTGCTGCATTACCCCGGCACAGGAAGTATAATAACCGCACTCTGTTTTTTTGGGGTGGGGGGATGTTTTTTGTGGAGTTAATTCAATTAAAGGGCCAGCTCCAAGTTTATTACTTCCCTTCTGTTAATAGCCCACCCCTGCTGTAAAATCCAGCTGTGACCAGCTTGGAATGACCAGCCACCAGCTGTTTCCAAACCTAGCTTGAGCTGGTCAAAGCCATGTTGAGTGTGGAGCTGGTCTGAACTGGTCAACCAGCCACCAGCTGTTTCCAAGCATAGCTTGAGCTGGTCAAAGCCATGTTGAGTGTGGAGCTCATCTGAAGTGGTCAACCAGCTACCAGCTGTTTCCAAACCTAGCTTGAGCTGGTCAAAGCCATGTTGAGTGTGGAGCTGGTCTGAACTGGTCAACCAGCCACCAGCTGTTTCCAAGCATAGCTTGAGCTGGTCAAAGCCATGTTGAGTGTGGAGCTCATCTGAAGTGGTCAACCAGCCACCAGCTGTTTCCAAACCTAGCTTGAGCTGGTCAAACCATGTTCAGCGTGGGGCTGGTCTGAACTGGTCAACCAGCCACCAGCTCGGAGCTGGAGCTGTTTTTATCAGCAGAGCAGTCAGTCTGTCCTGCTGAGTCAGCGCTCCTGTATGAATCTCATATCAGCCGACATATTCCACCCAGACCCGGCTCAGAGCTCCAATTACTCCCGCAAAAACCACCCGAGTATGACCTTTTAAGGTTAACCTGTACATGCATATGTGTGTTTATTTAAATATTAAACTCCCTCTTTTTATGATGATTTGCATTTCATTTGCATTATTTGCATGGCCATTTCAATTCATATTATACGTGTGTGTGTGTGTGTGTGTGTGTATGTATCTATGTGTGTGTGTGTGTGTGTGTGTGTGTGCCTTTATTTATGCAACACTGCATTAATAGCTGCCTGTCTTCTTGATGAACATTAACATAGCTAAATGACAAGAATGGGACATTCAGCCCAACAATGCTCACCATGTTATATTATCTTATGTTATGTTTTGTTTTGCTATGTTATGTTATGTTATGTTATGTTATGTTTTGTTTTGTTTTGTTTTGTTTTGCTATGCTATGCTATGCTATGCTATGCTATGTTATGTTATGTTTTGTTTTGTTTTGCTATGCTATGCTATGCTATGTTTTGTTTTGTTTTGTCATGGTAATCAAGAAGAGAGACAGCTGTTGTGTGGGACACATTCTACCTTTACCTCGTTTTCACTCTCCCCCCGTTAATCCCCCTGTAAGCGGATTGAGTCACAGCTTGAACCAGGTCACCAGTAACCCTGTAATTCCTAAGCCTGCGGTCCGAATTGCTAATTTAGGCATCGGAGCGACAAAGAGCATCTCTGTTCATGTAAGCACTTCTCGTGCTTTCCATTCCAGCGGGGAGAGATCTAGAAGGATCTCTGATGAGTCACTGAAACATGTTGGGATGGGCCAGAAACCCTTAAAAGTGAATCACCATGTACCGCTGACCTCTGTTACTGTGGAAGTCCAGTGTGTGGAACCCTTAAACGCAAAGTCACCATGAACATTTTTATTTTTGTTCAATCTAGGTTTTTGGTCCTGCCAAACCTAGGATCTCCTTTCGCTAACACTCTTTAGATCTCTGTCTAGTTTTGGTCTTCTGTGGTTCAGGTACGAGCACCGTGAACATGGACAGTGCCTTCTTGAAGGACATCCAAGTATTTTGATGTGAGGATTCATTACATTACATTAATGGCATTTGGCAGACGCTCTTATCCAGAGCGACGTACAGTTGATTAGACTAAGCAGGAGACAATCCTCCCCTGGAGCAATGCAGGGTTAAGGGCCTTGCTCAAGGGCCCAACGGCTGTGCGGATCTTATTGTGGCTACACCGGGATTGGAACCACCGACCTTGCGTGTCCCAGTCATTTACCCTAACCACTACGCTACAGGCCGCCGGATTCATTATTCAATATTCATACCTGCAACAAGGACTAAGATATAGATTTAGAGTTAGTTAACTTTAGTCTGTAGCTTTGATTCAGTTTTGATAGGTCGGCGTCACCAATTGTAACATTTAACTTGAAAATGTTTTAAACTAGAGTTAAATTTATAACTCAGACTTAAGGACAAGCGTTTATTGAATCAGGCCTAAAGTGTGGAACATTTTTATTTTTAGGCTCTGGTTTGAGTCCTGGTTTGGGATGCTGTGAGCCTTGGTTTTCGTTCCTATCATAATTGGTTCCCGGCACTGAATTGTAGCAGGCTGCTAATTGGTCCTAGTTAGACACTCCCAATGTATAGGGACGGATGATTTATTCTCTTAAAGCGATATTTTATTATAAACAGCAATTATGCCATGAGGAGTAAATGTCACTGAATCTAAACTATTTCTGGAAAATGAAGCGTTCTGAGACGGAACAGAGAGCTGAGTCTGGATTGTGTTAATGCATTTACTATTTGGGAAGAAGCTTTCCACAAGCTTCATTGCGCAAAGGATTGGCTATAACATAAGAGAAACATATGTAAATATCTGAAATATCAAACACACACAAGCAGGTTTAAAATTGACCTTTTGCCCCCGCTGTTAATGCTGTTGAATAAACAAGGGAGGTTTATATTGTTGCGGTGTGCTGTGTGGAAATTAATTGTGTACTGCCCAAGTAAAAACTAATATACATAAGTGCAGCAATAGAGTACTTGAAGTAGTGAAAGAATACTAAAAGTATATTTTCCATTTCATGTATTTTATTAAAATATACTCCCATTTACTTTGAGTGTATTTTAAATCATTCACCTTTAAGTTATGCTTTCGTATAATTTCAGGAAATACCCTTCAATGCGTGTACTTCGTAACAACCTGGAGCATACTTTATGATATTTTGTGCCATTTAATAAGTTCTTAAATATACAGCATTGGCAACACGGATGGTGCAGTGGGTAGCACTGCCGCCTCACAGCAAGGAGGTCCTGGGTTCGAATCCCCGTCGGCCAGGGCCTCTCTGTGCGGAGTTTGCATGTTCTCCCCGTGTCTGCGTGGGTTTCCTCCGGGTACTCCGGTTTCCTCCCACAGTCCAAAGACACGCAGGTTAGGCTGATTGGAGAGTCTAAATTGCCTGTGGGTATGAGTGTGCGAGTGAATGGTGTGTGTGCCCTGCGATGTACTGGCGACCTGTCCAGGGTGTATTCCTGCCTTTCACCCAACGTATGCTGGGATAGGCTCCAGCCCCCCTGCGACCCTGTTCAGGATAAGCGGGTGAAGATACTGGATGGATGGATGGAACATACAGCATGGTGACGCAGTGGTTAGGTTCCTGGTTGAAGGCCCAGTCTCCCTGTGCGTGTGTGAGTTTCTGGGTTTCTGGGTTCCCTCCAGGGTCTCTGCTTTCCTCCCATGTGAAAAGACGCACGCAATCAGGTTAGGTGCACGCCCACCATTGCACAGGCCTTATAGCCAATGCTTCTTAATAAATGTGCGCTGACAGTATATTCCTTCATACCACGTATGCTTTTTAAAAAATACACTTAAATCCATTTCGTTTCTCTTGGGTGAATGACTGCGGAGACCGCCGAGGGCTCGTGCCGTCAGTTCCTGGAGGAAAAATAGCCGTTCTTCCCGTTGTGTTATTGCTGTTGCTTCAATTCTGATCTGAGTAACTGGTTATTGCTCCGACAGAGACATAAATGAAGAGTGGAATAAACAAATAGAGCTGCGTTTTGGGGGACGCCGCCTTTATTTACGGCTGTGCAGCGTGATGGTGGTTTGCGCGACTGCTGGAACGCGTGCGTCACGTTTGTAGCGGTTGGCTGCTGTGGTCAGAGGGTCTGTGTCTTACCTGCGTGACCTGGGAGCGGAGGACTCTATGGTACCTGGTCCTCCAGCCCAGCGTGTCACCGCCATGTCAGCGTGGGGTGAAAACACACTTTCTGCCTCTACAGTGTCTCACACAGAACAGCGCTGTCTGTGAAAGGAAATAAATGAGTCCCTTTTATAATTGAAGTCACTATTACGATTTTTCCACAGACCGTGTAGCTCAGGTCTGATTTCTTTTCATTTCTTCTCTGCTGTACCAATGTCTGCGGCACTGCTACCCTCTTGGATTGTGTAAGAATGCCTCCGTCCAAAGGGCTAGGGAAATATTGGAAGCGTGGCACTGACATTTATTTTAAAATGACAGCATTGAGGAGTGGAGAAAATGCAAGTTTGCTCTTGCTGCCAGTTTGATTAATTTCAGGAGCTGCGAGACTCCAGCTCTCACAGGACGTGTGCAGAAAATGAATAATACCGCACGCAAACAGCTCTAAGTGACACGAACGTGAAACAGTGACGTGCTTGAAAGGCCTAGCATGCAGCCGGGAACTCCGTCAAGTAGCCTGCATCCTCATTCCTCCTAGAGAGAGCCTCTAACTGTTCTGTTCCTCCCTCAGCCCTGCTAGAGAGAGCCTCTAACTCCTCTGTGTCTTTCTCATTCCTGCTAGAGAGAGCCTCAAACTCTACTGTTCCTCCCTTAGCCCTGCTAGAGAGAGCCTCAAACTCCTCTGTGTCCTCCCTCAGCCGTGCTAGAGAGAGCCTCAAACTCTACTGTTCCTCCCTTAGCCCTGCTAGAGAGAGCCTCAAACTCTTCTGTGTCTTTCTTATGCCTGTTAGAGAGAGCCTTAAACTCTTCTGTGTCCTCCTTATCCCTGCTAGAGAGAGCCTCAAACTCCTCTGTGTCTTTCTTATCCCTGCTAGAGAGAGCCTCAAACTCCTCTGTTCCACCCTTAGCCCTGCTAGAGAGAGCCTCAAACTCCTCTGTTCCTCCCTCAGCCCTGCTAGAGAGAGCCTTGAACTCTACTGTTCCTCCCTCAGCCCTGCTAGAGAGAGCCTCAAACTCTTCTGTGTCCTCCCTCAGCCCTGCTAGAGAGAGCCTCGAACTCTACTGTTCCTCCCTCAGCCCTGCTAGAGAGAGCCTCGAACTCTACTGTTCCTCCCTCAGCCTTGCTGGAGAGAGCCTCGAACTCTTCTGTGTCTTCAGGAGCCTCAAGCCCGGACACCCTGTTTTATATCTGGAGATGTTCAGTGCCTACCACAGCATACTACCATTACAATCAGCGTGATTATAGTGATGGTCTTCAGTGTCATGGTGAGTCGGGCAGCGAGGGCTTCAGCCCTGGGCCCGCGGCGTCTGTCACCGCACACACGCTCACTTCCGCTCAGCTGTGCCGTGTTTCGGGGCGGGGGGGGGGGGGCTTCGTCCTGTGGACAGACACGTGCCCCCCCCCCCCCCCCTCCCCCCTCCCCCCCCGTGCCCTCTCCCCCGGGCGGACGCTTGACAGAGCAGCATCACTCAGGCGTCCTCCCCTATCCCAGCATGCTCTGGGGCTGAGCTTGCTGAGCAGTGCGTAGCGCTTATAAAATATTTTCATCAACATCTCCCCCCCCCTCCCCGCCTTTCCTTTCCTCTAAGTGAATTACACCTGGGTCACAATATAGATGTAAAATAATTTAATGCCAGAAACCTCTTGCAGACTTAAAAAGAAATGTCACTTCTCCCACAATACTCAGAGCAGAACGCTGTTTCACAGAGCAGGATATGTTTTCAGTGTTTTCTTTTCAGTTCTGGGGGAATTAGCAGCAGTGTGTCAAATGTTACCGCCATTTGAAGACTTCAAGTATTTCTTATAATTCCTGAAATCCCTGACCAGAGTGTGCAGCCCGGAACCATTTCAAACTGTTATGGGCATGTCGTCCTTTATCCTATACCTTATTTTTACAATCCATATTGTTATGTTATTCGTTATTTCATTATGTAGTTGTTGAGATATCTTGAAGTGGTCCACTTGAGCCCTGATTCATGATTCAATTTGGACGAAAATGCTGAACGATTACCTGCATTTACAGATGCTAATATGCATTTCTGAATTGCGTTTTGGGGATGTTATTACGATGAACGTTATTTCTGCATTAACGGGACGAGCCCTTTTATCGCAGGGGGGGGGGGGGTGTAATCTGCTCTTCTCCTGGCGCCTCCGGGGTAGAGTTGCCCTGTTCACAGGGAGGCGGACCCCCGAGATTGGGCATGAATCAGTCATGCGTGGGGTCAGCGTTTCTCCTAAAGAGCCCCAGGAATGGCGGAGGGAGGGGAGGGGGCTGGAGGAGGCACGTTTAACCCCATCCGGGAAGGCAGTTTTCTCCGCTGCTTCAATTATTCATTTCCTGGGTGCTGGTGAAAGGCAGCGGGGTGATAAAACGGCGCTGAAGGACGTGTGTTGGGGTTGGGGGGCGGACAGCGGCCCTCCCCTCCCCCCCCCGGCCCAATCCCGGCATCATAAGAATCCCGCTCCGACCCCCCACCGTGACAAGGAACGCCGCGGGAATACGACAGACATTCCCAGCGCTTCACTGTAGCATCTCCGGCCCGTTCCCAGCACACCGCAGGGCGACAGCAGCGCCCCCGTCCGCTGGCCCCCACACCTCCTCCTCCCGCCGCAGTGGGTCGCGTGGGGTAATTGGTAAATAAACGGTGCCAGTGCACCTGTGCCCAGATATGGGCTCTCTCCCCGGGCCGGTCCCTGTGGTGAGCCCGGTGCTGGCGGGGCGGGGGGAGGGGCGGGGCGGGGGGAGGGGCGTTTGGACCCGGGACAGGCCTGCCGTGTCAGGGGTGGCCTTGACAGACGGGGGGTGACGTGTGAGAGGGAGTTGAGACGCAGGGCGTGTAGCGGGGCGGGCGGGTGTGTGGGCGGCATGCAGATAGGCAGGAGGAGAGCGGGGCTCCTCAGGTCCTCAGGCAGGGGAACGCATGCGAGACGCAGGGCGGTCTCTGTACCACGGTCCCTGTACCACGGTCCCCACGCGACGGTCTCTGTACCACGGTCTCTGTACCACGGTCTCTGTACCACGGTCTCTGTACCACGGTCCCTGTACCACGGTCTCTGTACCACGGTCCCCACACAGCGGTCTCTGTACCACGGTCCCTGTACCACGGTCCTCACGCGACGGTCTCTGTACCACGGTCTCTGTACCACGGTCTCTGTACCACGGTCCCCACGCGACGGTCTCTGTACCACGGTCTCTGTACCACGGTCCCCACACGACGGTCCCTGTACCACGGTCTCTGTACCACGGTCTCTGTACCACGGTCCCCACACGACGGTCTCTGTACCACGGTCCCTGCACGACGGCCCCCTACGATGGTCCCCGTATGACGGCCCCCGTATGACGGTCCCAGAACAACGGCCCCTATACGACAGCCCCTGTGCAAGGGCCCCCGTAGTGCGCTGTCAGAGAACAGGGCGTTCTGTCCCTTCCCATCCACTCTCACCGAGCACTTTATTAGGCATGTATCAGACTTATCTTTTACGCTTATTAAGACTTCTGCTGCTGTAGCCGATCCACTTTGACGCGTTGCGTGTTCAGAGATGCTCGTCCGCATGCCGCTGGTCCAGTGTAGCCGACATGTATGCGTTTAATACTCTGTTTCAATATCCTGGGATAATAATCAGGGAGGTGCAGTATATGTGTTTAGGCTAGCAATAAATTAAACCATTTGGTTGGTTGTGTAAAGCAAAACTTTGGAATTGACTGTGGTTGAATTTCTCCCACATCCCGCTCACATGAAATGTAGACTACTATATAAAAATATGTATTTTCCAATATCATAGCCCAATAAACTGGAGTATATGGTCTGCTCGTTTCACAATAGCGGACCGGGGTGGGCTCGGTGTTTTGTTTCTTCACGTCAGCTTTTCGGAAAAAAGCCTTTTTCTCACAGAAGACGGGCCTACACGGGGGTGCTGCTCCTGGCCCGGTTCTGCCCTGACGGGGGTCTTGTCAGTGAATGAATTAGGGGCGGTAGACTGTCTCCCTGACGCCGCTCCCCTGTGTAACAGAAGGGGGGCTCACCAGGGCGCCGGGAGGGGGCTGTCAGGCGCTACGCCGGGGCTGACAGCAGACACGCTCCGTCACCGGGCTCCCAGCAGGAATCTCCCTCTGACAGTCGTTCTTCGTTAGCGCGGATGTTTTATGTGTTACAGGGGCGGGGGGCGGGGAGTCCTCATCAATTAGCGACAGGCCAGAATACCGCGCGGTCCGTCTGGGTGCGGTGTTGCCCAGGTTAAAACCGCCGACACATCGTTCCCGCGCGAATGCACAGGCGGTGGCAATGAGGGACGGCGGTCACCTTGGCCCCCGAAACAAAGCAAAAAATCCCAAAAAGATCCGCGAGAAAGGATGCATTAAAGACCGTAAATCTTGCGACGCAGATTTTACACGATGTGCAGCCCGCCTTTTTGCCCAGAAGGGGAAGTGTTAGTGTGCCACAGAGGTGGCCAGGCCGCAGCTGCCTCCTGCGTCTCGGGGAAACGCGCGCCCACCTGGAGTCACGCGGGCATGTAAATCGGATCCTTAATGAATCCGTCAGCGGTTTCAGGCGGCCTACCAGCGAATCTGGGTCACGTTACTCCGAGACAGATGTCTAAATACTTGCCTGCAGTTACTTGCCAGGCAGGTTGAGCAAATAGCTTTATTTATTTATTTATTTGTTTATTTATTTATTTATTAGAAAGCCTTACTGCCTGCTGGATTTTTTAAGTATTCTGCTCGAGTGCCCCGGTTGTACTGAGAGCTTATTTAATTCACCCTTAAGCTTTTAACTGACTTCCCAATTAATTTTTGAAATATCACACAGCCTTGTTGTGCAAACTCTTGACGCCTGCAAATTGCATTAATATGCACGATCTGATATTTTCCCATGTAGCCTGCTTAGCCTAACGTGGCTGTCACAATAAATCAGTGAATGAATAAACGTGTTATCGCTTACGTGTATTTTAATCCCTTTCAGGATGTACGTGGCGTTCACGCGTAGTCGTATACTCCCCGCATGCCCAACTAATGTCTTCTGTGACAAACTACCAGCTTCCCTCTGGTTTCGAGTGAAATAATCCAGGTTCTGAGTGGCAGCCCCAATAAAATGTAGCTCCGTGGTGCAGTTGTTTTGACAGAAGCAGCGGCACATGCGCACACACCGCGACTGTACTGGCGTATTGCGCTGGAGAAAAGCCAGAGCTCGGCTCTCTCTGCTTATCCCCCAGTGGTGCTATTTCAAGTTGAGAATGACAACACTTGTGACAACAAAGCCGGCCGGCTCAGGAGGCTGCCACATGACTGTTTTTCTGTTCCTGCCTTTAATACGGTGGTTCCAGCAGCTGCCGCGCGTCATGCGTGTCAGAGTGTGCACCGTTACCTGGTCGCCAGAAACGGAATCAAGAACAAACCGCGCCGGCTTGATTCTGAGAGGCGGCGCTCCGTGTCACAGTGTGGTGCCTCGGCGTAGTGTCGATCCTAGCTGAGTGTGCTTCCGGAGGTCTGCGTGATCCTGCTTTCCGCTGTACGGCCGTGTAGTCTAATGTCGCTCGGGGTGCAGGTTTACACCAAATGGTAAACGGTTGGCATTTATATAGCGCCTTTATCCAAAGCGCTGTACAATTGATGCTTCTCCATTCACCCATTCATGCACACACTCACACTCACACTCACACACCAACGGCGATTGGCTGCCATGCCAGGAGTATTTAGGGGTTAGGCGTCTTGCTCAGGGACACTTCGAAACGGCAACCCTGTATGACCATGTGGTCTAACACTGCTGGTGGTTCTGGTTTACCCTGTATGACCATGTGGTCTAACACTGCTGGTGGTTCTGGTTTACCCTGTATGACCATGTGGTCTAACATTGCTGGTGGTTCTGGTTTACCCTGTATGACCATGTGGTCTAACACTGCTGGTGGTTCTGGTTTACCCTGTATGACCATGTGGTCTAACATTGCTGGTGGTTCTGGTTTACCCTGTATGACCATGTGGTCTAACACTGCTGGTGGTTCTGGTTTACCCTGTATGACCATGCGGTCTAACATTGCTGGCGGTTCTGGTTTACCCTGTATGACCATGTGGTCTAACATTGCTGGTGGTTCTGGTTTACCCTGTATGACCATGTGGTCTAACATTGCTGGCGGTTCTGGTTTACCCTGTATGACCATGCGGTCTAACATTTCTGGCGGTTCTGGTTTACCCCGTTTGACCGTGCGGTCTCGTTCTCCCCACAGAGCTGTGAAAGGAAGGTGAAGAGCCTCATTGCGCAGTTGCACCTGCTGACGAGCCTCTTTCATGCGTCTCCCTGCGGCAGACTCCCACATCAGAATGAACTGTGAGCAGGACTTCGGAGAAGGGGGCATGAACGTGACGCTCACCCTCAGGCTCCTCATGCACGGAAAGGTGGGTCCCCCCCCCCCTCGTGGCACACTGTACTACCTGTCACTTAGCGCATCTTAGTAACAACTCAGTCTGAGCTACCTACCTAGCAATGCTAGCTGCATGTTACATTACATTACATGTCATTTGGCTGACGCTTTTCTCCAGAGCGACTTAAAGTTGATTAGACTCAGCAGGAGGCAATTCTCCCCTGGTGTAGTGCGGGGTTAAGGGCCTTGCTCAAGGGCCCAATGGCTGTGCGGATCTTATAGTGGCTACACTGGGGATCAAAACCACCGACCTTGCGGGTCCCAGTCATGTACCTTGACCACTTCGCTACAGGCCGCCCTCTGTTAGCATATCTGTTTGAGCTACTTATTAGCATTCTGTTTAATAACTGAATATATCTGACTTCTCTTTCTGGAGTTTTTCTCTAAGAGTCAGTTACATTAGAAACATACAGTGTCTGTTCCTGAGGAAATCCAGGCTCCAGATTGTGGTTATTTGTGATAAATTAGTGGACGCACTCGCGACTGGTAGGAGCCGGCTTCAGGAAGCATCCCAGCTGGATTTAGAGGCGCTGGGTCAGGTAAGGTGTGGGCGCAGCTGGGATTAACATCTTCTCCTGTGTTCTGTTACAGGAGGTCGGGAGCATCATTGGAAAGGTGAGCACTTCATTTCAGTTTTTGTTTTTTTGTGTTTTTTTTTTGGAGGACGATTGTATTACAAACCTTGAATCTTAGAATCCTTGTTTTCGAAGAACACCAGAACACATACGATAGAGACTAGAGTAGGCCGGTCAGACCCCGCCATTTACAGAAAGACTGCAGTATCTAGCACTTACCATTTACCCACAGAATTAAGAATATTTACTGTTCACAATCTGTCTACAACTTGAGAGTTTGTAGCACCCAGTATTTATCTTCAAACTAGAGAGTAACTAGCACTCCCCATTTTCCTATACATTAGAGAGTGTCTAGCACTGCTCAAAGCTTAGACTGTATGGAGTCTCTGCCTCCATACGATTTAGCAAGCTGCTCCACGCATTGACATTTCTCTGTGTAAAGAAATATTTCCAGATTTTTTTGTGTGGAATTTACCATTCGCTAAAAACCTATGGCCACCGTGCTCTACTGAGAGAACTCAAGCTGAAATATATATTGTGATCCCCTTCATGATTTTCAAAACACGAATATCAAATATTCACTGATTCTTCTTGTACTAAATTTGGATGAGGTAAAGTATCTTATTCTTTTCCTCAACTTTCACATTTCATCCCCGGGACCTATTGGGTTTGGGCACTTTCTAGAGCTTCTATATGTTTCTTGAACTGTGGTACGCTAAACGACACAATGCTCTTCATGTGTAGTCTGACAAAGAAGTTTGATTTATACTCAATTGATTGATTATGCATTGAAGGTATACTGGCTGTTCTGTATTTAGCATGTGCAGGTAATGTGGCCCCTGGTCTGTTCTGGTTCAGATGGGGAGAAATGAAACTGGATGCTTTCAGATTGGTTGCGCTGATATAATTACAACATTGATTCTTTCTGAACAGCCTTTTGCATTCGTCCCGGCAAACAGCACCTGAGCTGTCGTGCAGTGACAAATGCGATTTAAGAAACTACTCTTAAAGCAGCGCATCGACAGCGGTCCTTACCCTCGAGTTCGTCCCCGTTTCAGCACAGACAGGGACGTGGTAAAAGAGGAACACAAAGACCTCACATGGGTGGCAGAAATAGGCAGTCACAGATTTAGCCCAAAAGGCTGTGACTAACGGCAGCCATGGCCTAGCGCTACGCCCTGAGCGCTGGGCGTTGCCTCTGCCCTGGGCTCTCCCCGGCCCACCTTGGCCTCACGGCGGGGCTGTAAGTGTTGCCTTGCAGGACCTGAAGCATCGCCCGCACCGCTCCTCTCCCCGCCCTGGGAAAAGCCGGCTAATAAGCCCCTGGGTCACTGCCAGCCCCTCCATTTCATCCCCCCTGAGAGCACTCAGACGCTCAGCCCGCCAGCGTCTGGGATGCGCAGTGCAGGCCCACCGAACGGGGGGGCGGGGACGGGCGTGGCACGGCAGCTAGACGCAAGACCCTTCTCTTACGAGAGAGCACTGCTGTTATACGCAAGGTCCTTCTCTTATGAGAGAGCACTGCTGTTAAACGCAAGACCCTTCTCTTATGAGAGAATACTGCTATTAAACGCAAGACCCTTCTCTTACGAGAGAGCACTGCTGTTATACGCAAGACCCTTCTCTTATGAGAGAGCACTGCTATTATATGGAAGACCCTTCTCTTATGACCCTTCTCTTATGAGAGAGCACTGCTATTATACGCAAGACCCTTCTCTTATGAGAGAGCACTGCTGTTATACGCAAGACCCTTCTCTTATGAGAGAGCACTGCTAATATACGCAAGGTCCTTCTCTTATGAGAGAGCACTGCTGTTATACGCAAGGTCCTTCTCTTATGAGAGAGCACTGCTGTTATACGCAAGACCCTTCTCTTATGAGAGAGCACGGCTGTTAAACGCAAGACCCTTCTCTTATGAGAGAGCACTGCTGTTATACGCAAGGTCCTTCTCTTATGAGAGAGCACTGCTGTTATACACAAGACCCTTCTCTTATGAGAGAGCACTGCTGTTATATGCAAGACCCTTCTCTTATGAGAGAGCACTGCTGTTATACGCAAGACCCTTCTCTTATGAGAGAGCACTGCTGTTATACGCAAGACCCTTCTCTTATGAGAGAGCACTGCTGTTATACGCAAGACCCTTCTCTTATGAGAGAGCCCTGCTGTTATACGCAAGACCCTTCTCTTATGAGAGAGCACTGCTGTTAAACGCAAGACCCTTCTCTTATGAGAGAGCACTGCTGTTATACGCAAGACCCTTCTCTTATGACCCTTCTCTTATGAGAGAACACTGCTGTTAAACGCAAGGTCCTTCTCTTATGAGAGAGCACTGCTATTATACGCAAGGTCCTTCTCTTATGAGAGAGCACTGCTATTATACGCAAGGTCCTTCTCTTATGAGAGAATACTGCGGTTAAACGCAAGACCCTTCTCTTATGAGAGAGCACTGCTGTTATACGCAAGACCCTTCTCTTATGAGAGAACAGTGCTATTATACGCAAGACCCTTCTCTTATGAGAGAACACTGCTGTTATACGCAAGACCCTTCTCTTATGAGAGAGCACTGCTGTTATACGCAAGACCCTTCTCTTATGACCCTTCTCTTATGAGAGAATACTGCTATTATACGGAAGACCCTTCTCTTATGACCCTTCTCTTATGAGAGAGCACTGCTATTAAACCCAAGGTCCTTCTCTTATGAGAGAGCACTGGTATTATACGCAAGGTCCTTCTCTTATGAGAGAGCACTGGTATTATACACAAGGTCCTTCTCTTATGAGAGAGCACTGGTATTATACATAAGGTCCTTCTCTTATGAGAGAGCACTGGTATTATACACAAGGTCCTTCTCTTATGAGAGAGCACTGGTATTATACACAAGGTCCTTCTCTTATGAGAGAGCACTGGTATTATACACAAGGTCCTTCTCTTATGAGAGAGCACTGGTATTATACGCAAGGTCCTTCTCTTATGAGAGAGCACTGGTATTATACGCAAGGTCCTTCTCTTATGAGAGAGCACTGGTATTATACACAAGGTCCTTCTCTTATGAGAGAGCACTGCTAATATACACATGATCATTCTCATGTAAGCACGTTGTTGGGATATTCTCTTATGCGAAAACACTGGTTTTATATGCAAGGTCGTTCTCTCCTAAGGACATTCTCTGATAATCTCCTCAGCCACCCTCAGATTAAATCTGTGCTCCGAAATATGACAGGGAGCTCTTTAATTATGCTGCTATTCTCCCAGTTATTATTTATTAGTGATAACTCTGGAAGATGCCCTTATCTAGGGTAGCTTACAGAGCGTACATCATTTCTATATCTGCATGTTAACCGCTTTAGTCAGGGCTGGAATGACAGTTCTCTGTTGCTCTACTAGCTCACAGTAGACCGTACTGGCTACCTTATCCTAACGTACTGCACTGCTACACTTACCCCATTTGAAGCCTGAGTTCAATTAACATTTGTCCTAAACTCCTTGACTCAGAATTAAATTTCATGATTATCTTCGCATAAATCAGTTTAGCAAGTTCTTCAACCACGAAAATAACCTTGATAACAGTGCGGGGGGGGGGGGAAAGGGAGCACTTTCATTTCATTGTAACTCAAAGCTAATGACAGTTGTTGATTGAATCTATGCCAAGGTTCTTAACCCGAATTGTTTCAGTAAACAAACGGCCGGATGTGTGTATATTGATGATATTTCAAATGCTATTTGCTATGGATGAGTGCTTCCTGCAAAGCAAATAAATATTAATGAGAAGAAAGGTTTTCAAATGTACGGTTAATTCCATGGTGGAATAATAGCATGCCAGGTAGTTTTTTCCAGTAAATCTTAATGGTAATTGCATGTTATGTTGTTAATTTATTAGAAATGACTACACACAACAGTGCATATTGTACTAATTTGGTACCGTATTACTTCAACAATGTGTAAAGAAAAGTGAAACAGAAGGTGTTGTCTTACTCAGAATCTGAAATTAAACATTACAGAACAGGGCTGTGTCTTTAGCTATTACACTTTCGTGCAGTGGGCCTGGATTGATATTGTGAAAGCGTAATGTAATATATCACATTATTTATTTCCTTAGCTGATACTCCTATTCAGAGGGACTTAAGTAGCTCATTAGCCGCGTACACTGATGGATATTTACTGAAGCAAGTCGCATTAACCACCTTGCTTGCGGGCACGGCAGAAGCCTCATCACCTGGGAGTCAACCTGGCAACCTTTTGGGATACAGTCGGAAAACTGCGATGAAAAATAATTATTTCGCTACCAGAAGGGGTACTGTAGCAGCCCCCCCTCCACGCCCCGGGCCCCCCCTCCACCAATCGATTACATCAGCGGTTCTCCCGAGACGCGGGATCAGATGATTCAGAATCAGAAGGTTTTTTTGCCCTGTGAAGGGCGGAGTGCCAGGTTATCCCTGTGCTCCTCCCACCCTCTCCCCTTCACTCGACCTCCGCTGAAGAAAGCAGAGGGGTACGGTTACACACGCATCTCTGCCACGTGTTCTCTCACCTCACCCCCGCCTCAGCCTCCACTTTTAATACCTGTCATTGAGAGAGACAGAGAGAGAGAACAGAGAGAGAGAACTATGAGAGGGAGAGAGAGGGGGGAGTGAGAGAGAGGGAGGAGTGAGAGAGAGGGGGAGAGAGAGAGAACTAAGAGAGGGAGAGAGAGGGGGAGTGAGAGAGACAGAGAGAGAGAGAGAACTAAGAGAGAGAGAGGGAGTGAGAGAGAGGGGGAGAGTGAGAACTAAGAGAGGGAGAGAGAGGGGAGTGAGAGAGACAGAGAGAGGGGGGGGAGAGTGAGAGAGACAGAGAGAGCGAGAGAACTAAGAGAGGGAGAGAGAGGAGAGAGAGAGAGGGGGAGAGTGAGAACTAAGAGAGGGAGAGAGGGGGGAGTGAGAGAGACAGAGAGAGAGAACTAAGAGAGGGAGAGAGGGGGGGTGAGAGAGACAGAGGGAGAGAGAGAGAGAGAGAGGGGGAGAGTGAGAGAGACAGAGAGAGAGAGAGAGAGAGAGAGGGGGAGAGAGAGACAGACAGAGAGAGAGGGAGGCTTAAAAGAAAAGTTGCAATGACAAAGCTTTGGCCTTTATTCAATTATTATTATTTTATTTTTTTTACGAAACAAAATTATTTTATTTTCTTTCTTATTGTTTTATTCACCGACACAGTGTGATGAAACAGTCGCATCCAGACAGATCAGTCTCTCGAAAACACACGGCTGTTTTTTTTGTTTTTTTCTGGCAAAAGTTCAGATACTTCAGCGTCTGCCATCAGAATTTGGCCTACCTGTCCGAGTGATTGAAGGGCAATCCCTAGCCACCCAAATCTGGAGCTCCTCTCTTGGGAAACGGGTCCCTGGGGAGCGCAACCATGCAGAAGCCTCATTGCGGTTCAGTGGGGCTGAACTGATGCTCATTTTTGGCGTGATAGAGGCGAGCCAAGCCAGTTTAATTACAAGGTGAAGGGACACGTTAAAAGCCTTCTCCTTTGTAAACAAGTGCAGCCAAACGCAGCCTCTGACTTCTTCTTCTTCCTCTTCTTCCTCCTCTTCTTTTGTTCCCGCAGAAAGGAGAAACGGTGAAGAGAATACGAGAAGAGGTAAGCACCGCTCCGTCTCTCCTCCCGGGCCCTGCGTACACCCTGCGCATACTGAGCACAGCCTCTGCCAGGCTGTGTTCAGATCTACGGCCCTAACAACCTTACGCGTGGTAGGGCCGCCTCTTTACCGCGAGAGAGAAATTAATATCAATTCATGGCTTTAGCCGCCCGACGCACTCCCTGTGTTTCTCAACATGGATGGATGGCAGTGAAGCTATCGCCATGCCGGGAGATGCTCACCCTGTCATCCCGAATAAGTCATACAGGAAACGAATGACCATTCTCCGCTCGCTGTACATAAAAAGGACAGCTCCTTACATTGGCGGGAGTGCTTCAGAAGAAGGATACATGAATATTTAAATGAATATTTTTCCACCTCAAGGGCAAAACACTTTACACACACACACACACACACCCAAGCACGC
>NC_083773.1:3328298-3333298 GCF_963514075.1 Conger conger | reverse complement strand
GTGCCAGCAATCAGCGTCGCCATTTCATTAGAGGCCTTTAGCTCACGGCAGAGTCGGTGCGTAAGCAGGTTACGTTGCTGTTGCCTGTGCTCCTGGCAGCCCGAACACCCACAATGGTATTCATTAAACATCTGTTGGATTCTCTGGCCTCCGCCGCCCCCCAAAACCCCAAACCCCAAACCCCAAACCCACCCCTCCCCTCCCCTCTGTCCCTACAACTCCCCGCTCTTTATTTCACCCATGGAGTCAGTTGTCATGGTAACCCTGGGGGGGCACCCTGCCGCTGGCACCCAGCAGGGGGTTCGTATCTAACCGCTCAGATTAATAAGGAGGTCTCGTCAGGTCTCCCCCAGCTGTAGTTAAACAAGTCCCCATCATTTCAGGATCGGTCGCTGGTCGTGAGAAGACACACACACACACACACACACACACACACACTCTACAGTACACATAAATCCCGGCTTTAGCTCGAGCCTGGTTTGGTTATTATGCACGCTGTAAATAAGAGAAGGGGGGGGTGGCGGTGAAATCCTAAGCCAATCACGGTTAACTCCCACCCATGTCACTTCAATTTATATGCAGAATTACGTCTGTGCCGCCACCCGATTCGTCTTTTAAAAACGCTGGAAACATAAACGTTCGGGGCGGCCCTCACAGGTCACCAGCCGGGCCGTCGTTCCTTTCCAGTCGCGAGTCGATCGCTATCGACGTTTTATCATCCTGTGCGGAGGAGAATCGGAGAGGGAGACGGGAGAAGGGAGACGTCTCCGGGCTGGGAGACCCTGGGAAGCATTTCCGCAGACCCGCTCCGAGAATTACGCAGAGGATGGGCTGGGGGGGATTACTGAGCTCACAGCTATTAAGACGTAACGCATATTTTTAAATTAAATCTGGGCGCTGACGTCGGGAGCGCTCTGATCCTGACGAGGGAGCGCCGCTCTGCCCCGGATCGGGAGCGGAGAGTCATAATGCGCAAATCCAGCTCAGGGTGAAGGAGACAGGCCCACAGGGAAAAAAAAGAAGCGATATTCTTATTCAGGCGGATGCCCATCTCCACTTCGTTTCGTTTCCGAGCAAACAAACCACGTTGGAAAGAATGGGAGCGTTTCAGCCCAGAGCTTCTTTTGTGGGAAGGTGGAGAATATCACTGAAGGCTTAGCGAGGGTGAATTGATTTTAATGGGGGAGGGGGGAAGTGATTTTGAAATGATTTTATTGGGGGAGGGGGTGAAATGATTTTCTCGGGGCAGAGGGGATGATTTTATGGGGGGGGGGGTGCCGTGTGCATGTCGGGGTCACGTGCAGTGATCCAGGCCCCCGTATGGCGATAGCTGTGGACGGGCAGCCAGGCGGAGCGCGTTATTTACATTTCAAACGCCGGCCCGATTCCGGCTCGCACTAATTGATTGCACCTCTCACCGACCACGATTAAAGGCAGTATTTATTACCGGGCTTAATTAAAGAAAAAGGCTGTCTGAAATGGCGCCCGCACTCCGCTAATTGGCACGACTGCCCTGTTTCCTTCAGGCTCCAGCTTTTTTGCGAGAAGTTCCTTTTTTTTTAAATCAAAGCTCGCTGGGACGGGTCCAGCGGAGGGAGAGGTTTGGAGCGTCCCGTTACTTTTGACCCCTCTCCTCCTTTCCTCCTTTCCTCCTCTCCTCCACTCCTCCACTGCCACTCGTCTCCTACCCAGACGTACGTGAAGGGAAGTAGGGGGTGGAGATAAGCGGAGGGAAGGAGGGAACGAGGAGGCTTGATGGAAACCGGGACAGCTTATCTGCTTCGCCGTCCTCAGAGTCGACGCCGACTATCGATGTCCTCGCCCTGTCTTAACTATTATTTCCTGCAGAGCCTACACAACATTCCCACAGTCAGGCGCAGATCTCAAGCGTGGTCAGCCCATTTTAAGTATATAATAAGCAAAATAGCTTGTAGCTTTCAAGGGCAAATAGTTGCATGTACAGTAGCCTGCACAAACATGAACCTGACATTGCAGTTTGCATTGACATGTAATCAGCAACATCTCGGTAGTATACAGATATAAAAATGACTGTATTTCCTGGATATTTATTTACTGCATTCCAGAATCCTGATTTGTCCGATGTCTGAACATTTATTAATTCATTCATTAATTCATTATCCTAACCCGCTTATCCTGAACAGGGTCGCAGGGGGGCTGGAGCCTATCCCAGCATACATTGGGCGAAAGGCAGGAATACACCCTGGACAGGTCGCCAGTCCATCACAGGGCACACACACCATTCACTCACGCACTCATACCTACGGGCAATTTAGACTCTCCAATCAGCCTAACCTGCATGTCTTTGGACTGTGGGAGGAAACCGGAGTACCCGGAGGAAACCCACGCAGACACGGGGAGAACATGCAAACTCCACACAGAGAGGCCCCGGCCGACGGGGATTCGAACCCAGGACCTCCTTGCTGTGAGGCGGCAGTGCTACCCACTGCACCATCCGTGCTGCCATGTCTGAACATACAGAACACTAATTCGCCTCGTATACTGTTGCTGTACTGTGACAGTCTATTGCCTCTCACATTCAGATTTCCATAGATTAGTGAAATTTGTCCCTTCATGTTAGACCGAGTTATTGCTTCCCAATATTCAGGGCTGACATTGAGAAAACAATTATTTCCCACTGTAACATCTGAAATCAAATTTCTTGGTAATAAATGAATTCATGCATACTATTCACATTCTGAAGTAATGTTAGTTGCCATGCTGCCTGTATTTATATTTAAAGTCTTGTTCAGTTAATCAACATTCATGCACAAGCAGATAAATAAACCTGTTCCTCGGTCTTAGATTGCCAAATTTGTTAGGATATGAGCCCCAGAAATCACTTATCCATTGTAGCCAATCTAGCTTTGGGTAGGATGCTACCTATGTGTGATAATAACACACTGAACCACACACACATTTGGCTGAATATATTGCACAGATGCAGAAATTTAAGCTGGACACTGCCTCCCTGGCTAATGTCTGAGTAATGTCAGATCTTGCGGGTCTTTCAATCTCTGTGGACATCAGCGCGATGATGTCACCCAGAAATGTATCTTTTACCGACCGGGAAGGGACTAGGAGCCATTTTGTTTGTCTCCTCCAATACAGGAGGTAGGGAGGACATAGGGATCAGCTTCCAGGACACAGGGGAGATGAGGTGATAGCGGAGGATTGGAGGACACCTTATTTATTCAGGTTTTGGGAACCGAGTGGGGCGGGAATCAGACTCCTACTCATACTGGCGCCGGACTGGGGAGAAGAGAGCGTTTTGAAGCATGTTTGCATCACGATCAGTGTGCTGGCAGCCTGAAACTGGTCTTCCAGGAACATTGACTGACCTGGGGGGGGGGAAATCACTGATTACACAGTGTAGCCAGTGAAACCAGAAGATCCAACAGTCCAGAATATTCAAGCTATATCCTAAAAGTAAGCGTAAGTGTTGCGTTGTGCCTGAAGTCCTCCCTAACGCGTTTCTGCCCCTTCCTTCCCCTTGCTCTGCCTCCCTCAGGACCTCTCGACCCTGGTAGCCAACGGGACAGTCACCAGCAAGCCCCCAGTCACCCTACGGCTGGTCATTCCTGCCAGCCAGTGTGGGTCCCTCATCGGGAAAGGGGGCTCCAAGATCAAGGAGATCCGGGAGGTGAGGTGGTGGGGACTGACCACCCCGTGCACTGAAAAACTATTTTACATTACATTACATTACGTTACATTAATGGCATTTTGGCAGACGCTCTTATCCAGAGCGACGTACAGTTGATTAGACTACGCAGGAGACAATCCTCCCCTGGAGCAATGCAGGGTTATGGGCCTTGCTCAAGGGCCCAACGGCTGTGCGGATCTTATTGTGGCTACACCGGGGGATTAGAACCACCGACCTTGTGTCTCCCAGTCATTTACCTTAACCACTACACTACAGGCCGCATTACGTGTCTCAATATTTAACCCTGGGGGCCTTTTGAAGACATCTGCACTACAAGGACAGGGAGGGAGACACATACAGTAGCACAGGGTGAGAATGATTTGGACAAACACAGTGTAGCACAGGGTGAGAATGATCTGGACAAACACAGAGTAGCACAGGGTCACAATGATTTGGACAAACACAGAGTAGCACAGGGTGAGAATGATTTGGACAAACACAGAGTAGCACAAGGTGAGAATGATTTGGACAAACACAGAGTAGCACAGGGTCAGAATGATTTGGACAAACACAGAGTAGCACAGGGTGAGAATGATCTGGACAAACACAGAGTAGCACAGGGTCACAATGGTCTATATTTCAGACACAAAGTAGTCTGGTCATTCTCCGTTGACCTCTTTCATCAACCACGGTGTTTCCATCCACAGAACTGCCACTCACTGGATGTTTTTTGTTTTTCGCACCATTCTGAGAAAACTCTAGAGACTGTTGTGTGTGAAAATCCCAGGAGCTCTGCAGTTACAGAAATACTCAAACCAGTCCGTCTGGCACCAACAATCACGCCACGGTTTAAATCACTTAGATCACATTTTTTTGGCTGATTAGATACTCGCATGAATAAGTAGATGGGTAGGTGTTCTTAATAAAGTGTTCAGTGAGTGTATGTTAAATTACCTAATGCTCTAGCCAAGGTCCATTTCTGATGGCTTGTAGGCCTTTTGCTGACCCCTTATCCATCTGATCTTATCTCTCCCTGGTGTGCAACTTGCACCTCACTTTCTTAATAAATACAGTGCAGTTCTACAGGTAGATATTTATTAGAGTAATTAAAGTGCCCACGCTCAACGGTGCACTAGTGGTGCCTCAGCGGATTCAAACCTGCAGCCTCTCTGAGATATAAAGCCCACCTCCTGGGCCGTAGTACTGTACTGCCCACTCTAATGCGTGCATCTTAATGGGGCGACATTGGCTCAGGCGGTAAGAGCAGACAGAGTGTTGGTTCCCGCCCTGGGCGTGTCGAAGTGTCCCTGAGCAAGACACCTAACTCCCAATTGCTCCT